>NW_025336598.1:36917080-37189786 GCF_004798865.1 Varanus komodoensis
ATTGAAGTATCTGGACCGTCTTCAAGGGTAGCCCCACGTAGAGCGCGTTACAGAAGTCAAGACGGGAAGTCACCAGTGCATGAGTCACTGTTGCGAGGCAGTCGTACTCCAGATAGGGGCGCAGCTGATGAATCAGCCGAAGCTGGAGGAAAGCGCTCCTCGCCGCTGCTGTTACCTGAGCTTCAAGTGAAAGCTCCGGGTCGAGGAGCACTCCCAAGCTGCGGACCTTGTCCCTAGGAGGGAGTGCAACCCCGTTCAGCAGCACCTGCCAGATTAAAATGAAATCTAGCAGGAAACTGCCTAAGATACCAAATGCCCACCTAAATAAAAACCTATCTGGATGCCTGTAGAGGAACAGCATAGATGCAGCTAACCTCACCTTCCTTGGCCAGGAGCTCTGATACCTGGGATTGGTCCCCAGAAGGCTTTCTCCTTTGCCCCCATCAAAGGTCACTAACAGTGGGAGGGAACAACTGCACTCGAGAACCTTAAAAGCCCTGGTGGGCTCACTTGGGAATATGGGAATCCCGACTGACCGTTGAAGGCCGTGCAGAAAAAACTGGGGAAAGAGGAGGAATGGAATGAAGTTTCATGGAAGAAGGCATGGCTGGCTGGCGGGCCAGTATTCCAAAGAAGCGAATCTGCTCTCAAGCAGGTAAAAAGTGTTGGAAGCTCCCAGAGATTGTTTTCTTCATAAACTTTTACTGCTTCCAAGTATGAAGTTCTTGCCCAGGAAGGAAACATATGCTGGAAATAAATCAGCCATACTAAGCACATGCAACTCTTGCCCGTGTCACTTGCCAGCACAAGAAGCACGAGGGTGGAACAACACAAGGCTTATTACTGGCCATTTCTGCCACCGGGCAATCCTGTTCCCGCAGCTGCTATAAATTGTTTCTCTTGATCCCTTCCTTTCACCAGTTTTTTTCAAGTTGGAGAAACACACACAACCGCCGATTTACAGAAGGCACATCTCTTGCACTCCTGCTGCTTGGGAAACTGTCTCCTGCACTTATTGCTAGAATAAATCCGCAGCATGGGCATCCTCGTCTTCTCTGTCCTTGTCTTAGTGGTCGTAATGGTAAAAGCTTCATTAAGTCCAAGGGGAGCAGAATCTGGCTCAACGTGCTCACACTTGATTCATGGCTTCCACTTGCCTTATCCTTCAAGCAGTTAAAAATCACAAAGCTACAGTCTCTGCTCTGTAACTACATGACTGTATAATCCAATTGGGATAATGCTAGCCTGAAGATAGCAGCAAGCTTTAATAGCAACCTCATTATATTCTACACTACTGCGTAACGGGGCACCTTAGGAATCAGTCACAGTGCCTGCCGATCTTCACTGCTCCTCTGTAACCATCCCTTGGCAGTGATGGAAGTGGAGGGAGTGGGGGAAGAAGGGAAGAAGCACGACCGGTGGCCATATCCCGATCTCTTGGTATACTTCTCCACCCTTGTGCAGATTCCATTTTGAGGCTTTATGAAATGCCTTTGTCCTTAATTCCGATGCTCGATCGTGTTGACATTCCAAGATAAATTATTCAGAACCAAAATTGGCACCTATATTCGACACATATAGGGTATCAATGGAGACCCCGAGCAAGATTGTTTTCCTGATCAATGGATGTGAAAGCTGGGCAGTGAAGAAAGCAAGTATCCTGGACTGACAAAAAAAGTAAGTCCTGCATCAAAGCAAATCAGAGTCTTCCCTAGAATCAAAAACGGCAACGCTGAGACTGCCATACTTTGGGCATACCATGAGAAAGCCCAGCTTCCTGGAGAAGAAAATCATGCTAGGCAAAAGCAACAGAAGGAAGACCAAATATGAGGTGGACTGAGTCCATAAAGGAAGCTGCAACCTGGAATTTACAGGAGCTGAACGAAGCTGGCATGGACAGAACATTTTGGAGGGCTTTCCTTCAGAGGAAACAAGTTCAGTACATATTTCTCATCCTGCCACCCCAGCTGTGGAAGATCCAATGTCAGGGGAAGCCTGCTCTGCCTCCTGTAGGACACTCCTATAAATTTACTTCTTCCAAGGAGATGGGGAAGAGACCAAGTTCTCCCTTTTCATCTCTGCCATCCTCCCTTCGTTCTGCCCTGTGAAACACGCCTGATGTCCTGCCTAGGAGAGCCAGTGAGGCTGGGGCAGCTGAAGGGACTGGAGAGGAGAAGGCACCACTGCAATATTTGCTGTGTATCATCACGGCTTATGATTGGCTCTGGTGGCTCAGGCCAATGAGAGCTGTAGGCCAATATTATCTGCTAATAAGTTACCCTGTGTGTGTGTGTGTGTGTGTGTGTGTGTGTGAGAGAGAGAGAGAGAGAGAGAGAGAGAGAGAGAGAGAGAGAGAGAGAGAGAGAGAGCGCCTTTAATTGTGACTCCAGGTTTATTTTCGTTTCTCCTTTAGCAGATAATATTGACTCTCCAGGTCTTCTTCCCCTGCAGCAGCAGATGAAAAGAATCTCTCTCTGCCTGTGTATTTATTTCCGGTGTTAGAGGCTTTTAAACTCCAAAGACAGGGATAAACACAATTTACCAGCCGTACTTAAACTCTGCTGCTAGGGAATATGATGAAACTAGAGGAAAGTGCTAAAGAGTTGAGGCAGCCTCATCCAACCTGGCACCGTCCTGTAGCGTTGAACGGCAGCTCCCACAATTCCCAGGCAGGGTGCTCATAGGCCATGCTGGAACGGGAGGAGGTTCCTTTGTGCTTCCTGAGAGGCCGTCAGTGTTCCAGACATGCACATGCAAGCGGGGCAAACAGCCTGCTGCTTCAACGGTGCAAACTTTTCTCCCCCCCCCCGCCCCCCATGCACGGCTGGGCCACTGGTGGCACAGGAAACAACTGCACTAGCCCACTTTTAATCCGGAAGCTTTTCACACATCCTGACAGCTACAGAGCAAAGCAACAGCTGTGGTCTAGAAAGATGGAGCCCACATGGGACTCTGTCTGTAACAGAACAACACGGGGAGTCTCTGTTCTTGCCCTTGAGCTGCTCTGATGTGGAGAACAACTGTGCCCGGCTTTTACAAAAGGGCTAACTATGCTTGATGCAGAGAAACACAAGCAGCTTACCAGAAGCAGTAAAGACAATGGTTAAGCCAGGCCTTGTTCTAAATGTATTACTTGGCAACCTTCCTAGTAAGTGTTATTTCTGAACCATGCCTAGGCTTACTTCATTGACAGATTGTCAAATGAATTATCTTTATCTTCACAGACTATACATAAAATGTGCTACCTTCCCTTCCTCTCTCTTGGAACCAACAAAAATAAAGTCAGGTATTTACATTATCATCCCTGATCACCAGGCTCAAGAAAGTTAAATTCCTCCTACAACCTGTTCACCTAACCCACGTGCTGCACAGCTAAGCAACCCCTGGATTCTTCCCGGAACTCCAGTTCAAGATCAGAGAAAAAGATATCACTTTCTTTATTCATTACTCCTTCTGACACAAGGCAATCGCATGCTATAATTATGGAAGCCAATATTTTCTCTATACACAATTGGTGCTGATGTACAAATGAAGGCTCTCCTGCATGCTTGCCACTTCCACGCACTTTAGCAAAAGTCCAAACCAGAGGCATTTCTGCAGAACACGCTGATACAAAGCAAATGCTGCACGGATTCATCCCAGGACTGTGCCTCTTCTTCCTGTCCTGAATACTCTTCAGGAGAAGTCACAGAGCAAGCCCTGTTGGCATCAGG
The DNA here is from genome assembly GCF_004798865.1 of Varanus komodoensis. Classification (NCBI taxonomy): domain Eukaryota; kingdom Metazoa; phylum Chordata; class Lepidosauria; order Squamata; family Varanidae; genus Varanus; species Varanus komodoensis. Next base: position 36,920,794 of record NW_025336598.1, read on the forward strand.
CGTGATATAGACTTTGTCCCTGGGGGCTGCATCCGGTGTCTGTGGGACGGACCACACGTGTGCATGCATGCAGACCCCTGAGCGCAAACTCACTCATGGAGGAAACTTTGCTAAATCCCTCAATATTCCATGTTCTTCTAATAACCCCTAATACTTAGACTTTGCTTTTGGCAGCTGGGGGTGATTTCCATTATGAAAATTAAGAGGCTGGTGGTAAATAAATCTGTGAAGAAGCCAAGTTCTATCTTTCTTTTTCAAAAGTTATGGCCATCTTATTACTGGAGTATTTTGCAAAAGCAGCACATCCTTGCTGGCAGTCAGCTAACGTGCATTCTTTCAGGCCAGTATTTTGGATCAGTAATTTCCTTTTGTACAAGTAAAGAAGTGGAGCAGGGCTGTCTAAGTGGCCTTTCAGAATATGTTTTCCACTCTCAGTCTACAGTCAAAAAGTTATGGCAGCAACCCTAAGCATGTTTGTTGGGGACTGAAGCCACTTCTGAGTAAACAAGGACAGAATTGCAGCATATATCCTGCTTTGATGGGATATACTTTGATGGGAAACTGGATGCCAGAGGCCTCTTTGGAAACAGACTGACAAGCTGCAGATTTCCTTTCTGTGACCAAGGCCAAAGTGGTGGCTTTTATTACTAACTAGTTCTAAAATACAAACAAATCCTGCTGTGATTAACAATAATTTTCTGTACTTTAACTTATTCAGGTTCTTGGTGTAAAGCATTTAGAAATGGGACTCAAAGTACCGTATTTTTTGCTCTATAAGACACACTTTTTTGCCCCTCAAAAGTAAGGGGAAATGTCTGTGCGTCTTATAGAGTGCATGTGTGTGTGCCCGACGCCTGGGACGCTGCCGGCCCGCCTGCACCACCTGGCACCACCTGGCCGGCAGGCGCTTGGCACGCCCTGCTCCCCCCCCCCCCCCCCCGGCACTGGTGAGAGCTGTGCCACTCAGAGGGAGCAGTGCGGAGGAGGAGGAGCCGCGGGCTTTAACCCGCTGGCCGCACGGAGAGACAGACTGCTCACACCCACCACCCGGGAAAACCTGCCGCCACCACACCGCCTGGAAGACCACCGCCGGCACACTGCCGGCCCAGCTGCCCCACACCTGGCCGGCACACGCTCGGCGTGCCCTGCTCTGCCCCCCTCCTCCGGCGCAGGTGAGAGCTGTTAATCACAGGTCGGTGTGTGTTTTCAAATGGCAACCCGTCTTTTAATGAAGCCCATGGGGAAGTGATGGGGAATGTGCCTGTGATTATCAGGAAGCTTTCCATGGATCCTTCCTCTAAAAACTAGGTGTGTCTTATGGTCAGGTGTGTCTTATAGAGCGAAAAATACAGTACTTTGCAAACACAAAAACAGCAATCATGGTATCTGTAAAGGTTACGAAACAATTTCCTACCTATAATGATGGAGGCAGAATTCAATTACAAAGGTGGGAGGAAACTGTTCGCTGATTGCTAAGTTTTTTGCCATATGCAGTAGGAACCTGTCATTAAACCAAAGCCCAACACCAAAGTTCAATACGTACCCTACACATTTGCTGCCAGAAGGCTATTTTAATTTCACATAAGATAAATTCTTACTGCTTCTTTTGCTGGATAAAATTCCCGGTCTTTTTGAAGATACGGCTGAAAATTTCAATGGCTGGCTGAAAGCTGGCTGTCTTGGAGCAATACAGGAGACGTCACAGCACTGGAGAGTTGGTTTCCTTATGAGAGAAACTGTTTGCGCATCAACCTGTTAGGCCTGAGCTTCTCATGTCTTTGGATGCGAGTAGCAATGACAGGACAAAACAGGCATCACTGTACATGTCTTTTGAGCAACTAAACGTTTAAGAAGCGCTCGGGTGGATCAGCTCCAGGCTCCATCTAGTCCACCATTCTGTTTACACAGCAGCCAAACAGTTGCCCCCAGAACCCCACAAGCAGCCTCCCACCCACATCTCCCAGCCCCCGGTGTACAAGGGCACGCTGCTTCTGATGCTCCACATGGCATTTAGGCATCAGGACTAACAGCTGCACAGTACATGGCCTTCTCCTCCACAAAGGCACCCAATCTCCTTTCAGAGCTGCTCAGTTTGATGGCCCCCACCAGATCTGTGAGGGAAATGCCTTAGTTTAACTATGCACTGTGTGAAGAACTTCCTTTGGTTGTTCTGAGTCTCCCAACAACCATCTTCATGAGGTGACACCTTTGGAGCCCAGCATTATGGAAGGAGGAGGAGGAGAATTCCATCCACTTCTTCCACACTTCAGCAAACACTCCATCATGTCTCATTTCTCTATGGGATCTTAAAAGCCTCTCCATTTTCTACACTAGGGTAGCTGATCTCAGTTGTGGTCCTGATCCAGAATAAACACTAGTGCCTTGCTAGGCACCCACTGGGAAGCCATGCTGACCTTTTGATCCTTCTCTTGTGGTGGAAAATGGAAGGAAGGACACACGCAGGAGCGGGAGAAGCAATCTTGAGCTGGGAAAGGACCAGAGAGGAAACACTAAGCAGTCTCTCTCTGTGTACACCTCAGACACATAACTCAGTCTGCTTTGGATTTTTTTTAAAGTACCTTCAGATATAGGAAAGGATATGTTATTTTATTTTGATGGATGAGCACTGATGGTTTCTGCAAGAGACATGCAGTGTTTGAAAGCTGTTTCTTCTCTGCCTGCCACTTGCATTTTAGCTGCACTGTACTTCTGGGAAGGAGGAGAGCATGCAAAGCGAGAGGCGCCAAAGGGCGCTCGACCGCCTGGAAGCGCAGCTTGCGCTGGCCCTCCCTTGCCGTGTTGGCAGGGAGCCAGGAGTGGCCATGTCCGGGCAGGCATGCAGGCTATTTAGAGCTGCTTGGGCCTGCACTTCGAGCGAGCAGGTGGAGCGGTGCATGGGGACGCCGGGAGAGCGATCCTTCATTTCCCTGCAGCCCCGCGGCTGAGGCTCTCTGGGCAATTATACCTCTTGGAGGAGGAGCGTCCACCTGATCAGCGGAAAGGGAAATTTGCGGCACGCACGACTTGCAAACCGTGATCTATTAACCACTCTATTTTTTCCATATGACTCAGTAAAGCGAAGTCTATTTGAGCAGTAACATATTGATGTTGCTTATTAATTCATCAGGAAGCAAAGCCTTGCCGCACAGTGAGAGAGCTTTAGAAGAAACCCTGCCGTTTTCTTCTAGCACACCCGGAGCCATCGCAGGTTTTACACTGCCTTGAAATATTACAGTGAGTCCAGCAAACCTGTTTGATGGCAATCTTATTCCATTGTACTAGAAAGTCTAAGGAACATTTGCTATGGGTCTGAATTTGTTTTATGGTGTTGCTGTTTAAATAGGAGTCATGAACAATGAAACTCGAATTTGGTAAAGCTTCATTAAAGCTGTTAGGGAGACTGTGTTGTGTAGCACCTGGATGCTCGGAAGAAGGGTGTATGAATTCAAATCTTCACTCCATCATTAAATCGTGGGCCTGCCGCCATCAGCCTCCCAAACCTCACAGTGGCGCAAAGCTTTCTAGGTGCCCCAAGCCTGGCAGACCCATGAAGGGGTGGCCTTGAAGTCATTCCAGAACCCATGGCTTCCGGAAAGGTTCTAGGCTGGACTCAAAGCCTATCCTGGGAAGCCATGTGCCCTGAGAGAAATGAGGCAAACAGTGCAACAGGCATGCAGGGGCCTGGGAAAAAGAAGCCACCATGGCTCCTTTTCCCTCTTCGGTCAGGCAAACCTGTCCAGAGTGAGGGTCGCTGCGTGGCCCCGTGTGCTATGCTGAACTCCATGGAAGAACACGGCTGTGAATCGTGATGATAATGCAGCCGATTCACAGAAATTTATGCCATAACAAATACCCCCGCCTCTAAGGCAGGGATGTTGAATGGTGGCACAAGCATCCTTGCGTTTTTTTGCAGCTACAGGCTAACCCAGTTACTTCTTCAGATGACAGTACATGGCATGCTCTGAAGAAGAGCCCATGTGGCTAGAAAAGTGTGGGCTACGTTTATCTGGACAGTCTGTGTCCTGCATAGAAGAACCATAAATGAACCAATCCTGCTATCTGTTCTTTTGCTCCGAATTAAAATGGAGGCTCAGGATGTAGTGGCAGGAATTATTATTTGTGGCAGAATTCGTGTGGCATTAAACTGGTACATTAAAATGCTCTTTTAACTTTCCTCTCTGTAGGGATTTAGAATTCTCCTCACAGTTACTATATTGCTAGTTAAATCATGCATTTGACAGTGTTATAGGAGTGATGGAGAAGCAATGGACTGAATGCAAGGAAAGAAAGAAGAAAAGAAATCTTTAAAAATATTATTGAAAAGTCACTCCAGTTGGTCACAGATCTGAAAGACACTCTTTGATGTCTTGAAAGGCGGAGCTGAGTCAACAACATCGTCACTGGCTGACCTTAGATAAAATCCATTGCCCCCTTGTGACAAAGCTGCCAAAAAATGACACTAAAAAATGCCTTTAGACAACCAGCTGAATGTGATATTTTTAGACATGGCCTGACACGATGTATTCATTTCAAGAGATTTTTAAAGTCGCTTTGCCAGGTTCAAGCTCAATTCTTTCAACAGTTCACATCACAATCTGTGCCGTGCCTCGGAGATGAGATGGCCCCCTAGTACGGCTCTTCCTCCTCAGTGTGTGGAGGATTCTTTGAATGGGGGCACTGCCCGCATCCCTTTGGTTGCAAGCCCTCCAGAGGCCCTTCCACACGGAGTTCACCAAAATGAACAGAATGTGTGAAGAGGCAGTGGGAAAGCGTATCATTGAATGAAGGATGCTACTATTTGGGTTTAAGAACTGGGAGAAGTATGTAAGAAGAGTCCTGCTGGATCAGAACAATGGCCTGTCTAGTCCAGTGCCGTGTTTGTGGAGCAGCAACTAGATGCCCTGCTGGGAAACCCACAAGGATGTTCATTGTACATGCATACATGTATATAGTCATCAGGAAGTAACACTGCCATCCAGCCTGCTTAGGAGAAGACCATCTTTCTGCTCCATCTGCCCAGTCCCTGAAGATACCTTGCTCCTGATGGCTCCAGGTGGGACTCTGGCCCACCTGGAGGTCACCCAGAGAGGAACCTTCAGGAGGTGCCTCCATCTCAGAAGACATTCATGCTCTTTCCTGTGCCTCCTGGAAACATCTTGATTTTGAGAAGCCTTCCTTGTGTGTAGTTTTCAATGTTACATTGTTTTAATACAATGTTTTGTTTTTGTCTCTTTGTTAGCTTTGTTGCTAGAACGATCAACTACCAACTTGATAGTTCTTCAGCAGATAAGGTGGTATAGAAATGCAACTGAGTAAAATCAGTCTCCAAAGTCCTTTGGGTGCTGAGAGCCAAGTCCAGGGCGGTACTTACATATCCACCTGTGAGAACAGCTAGTCTGGCAGCCCCGAGGGAGAGAGCTTAGGCCCAACGCCTGTGGAAGGCAGGTCCTGTCACTGCAGGGCTCAAAGGGATCATAACGTATCTCTGCTGCTGCTGCATTCACTGAAGCAAGATTTTTTAGGGTTGTTTAGTGTATGCCAAGCCTTTGGCCTGATGCATTGGATTTTAGTTTGATGCTGAACAGGATGTTTTTGTTTTGCTAATATTAATGAGTGCTAGTATTAACAGATTTTGCTAGTATTAATGGGTGCTTCTTTGCATTCATTAGTAGTGCTGGTTCTCAGTAGTTATTAGTTCTAATTTGTTATCAGTGCCGGTTCTCATTAGCATTTCTGTTTTACTGCAGGGATGGGCAAGCTTTTCTTTCCAGCCGGAGATTCCAGTTTGAAGCAGTTCTTGGAGGCCACTTGCCAGGGGTGGCATGTCCACAGGGACATCCCCCACCGATGCCTTGCCACCGGTTTATGGCTGGATGCATGGGAGCATGCTCTGCATAGCGCTCACCAGTAAGTGCCTGGATCTCTGATCAGAAGGAAGCAGGATGAGACCCAGTGGTGCTTTCAAGCAGCTCATCTGCTGGGAAGCACAGGCATCCTGTCTGACTGCGGACCAACAGGCAAGCCTCCATGTCTGTTCCTCACAGCTGAGGACGAGGCGCAGAAGGAACTGTGTGACCGAGTGGATTCTGCCCCTGGGCTCCCAGATCTGCCTCAGGGAGGAAGGTTTGTACCTCCAAGTAGTAGCTGATTGGGGGAAGTGTTTTCTGCAGTGAGAAAGAGGGCCTTTCTTTGCCATTCAGGAGGCAGTCCCTCGGGGATGTCACAGCCTGCTGGCCTGCTCAGCCGTAGTTTTGTCTCTCCAAAGTAACCCCACCTCCCAAGCCTCATTACTGCACGGGGATTGTCTGAGGCCTATTTTCAGCGCAGATGCAGCAAACAAGTAGGGTTAATGCTTAGTTCTTCAGCAGTGACTCTGATTTGTCACTAGCATGCTCACAGGCATGTGCACATGTGCACACACAGAGGAAGAACAAACAGTTCGGCTTCCAAACGCCTCTGCTGTTGCCCATGAAGGCCTTCCAGAAGCCTCCGTACTGCACAGCAGGAGACGCAGGGCGACTGCGAGCGGCACGTGGAGGCACTGCAGCCGGCCTCTGGCCCGGGACTGGAAAGTTCCTGCAGCTCTGAAGCAGGCAACGCGTCAGCTTCCATCCCTGGCCTTTCTGCTTAAGGAAGTCCGTTGGCGGGGCCTGCAAAGGCGCTTGCCAACAGCTGCCATTCCAAGTAGATGCTAATGATGAAGACAGCAGCATATCGCGTACATTACATATCATTTTAACTATCTGTTTCTTTTTCCTGTCCTCAAACTCTCTTGTCATTTTCCTATGATAAATTGCAACACTTCAGGGCAGGAACAAACATCTCCCTGTTGTGGCATAAATAGCGCTAGCAAAAATGAGAGCCAACTTTCGTTGAGGCTGGCATTGCACCTATAGGAATTTCAGCTAAAAAACAATGCAGTCTGTTTTTTAAAAAATAGCCTACATTCTGTGAAAATAAGAGAGAAGAAACAGTTGCCTGTGTACAAAAATATACAAATGGCATGGTTTGAATTAGCTTTCTGTGCTTTTCTTTCAATGAGCTGGTTCACACACATATACTAGACTGGTATCATCACATTGACTCCCACGTTCTGGAGTGTTTTTATGTGAATTGGATCTGCACATGGGTTCTGCACAGACATTGCCTTTTTTTGGAACACTATTAGAGTAGACCTTCAGAGAGAGAGAGAGAGAGAGAGAGAGAGAGAGAGAGATCACCAAAAAAGAGGCAGAAGAAGATAGCAACTTGCGTATCTTTTTCACTTACTGATTTATATGTACTGGAAGGAAGCAAATTCATTGATAATTTTAAGAATTTAAATAGAGAGGACTTCTCAACAGAGGGAGGGAAAATCTGCCTATTCATCCTGCTGTCCAAATGCAAACTATGGACAGACAACCATTCCCGACTCACTAGGCAATCCGCACGGTAATTCTTTTCTGCCCTGTTCAGTCCATTGCCCAAGTGGTGGGTCACCCCCACAGAATTGTGAAAGTAGGACTCACCATTTATGCAAGGGAGATTTAGCTCTTCCTGGGGAACCCTGAAAATGAGGCAGGTTGGTGGAGCTGCTTTACGTGAGCTCTGCCAAACTGCTCTCTTCCAAAAGGAAGGATTTTCACTCATCTTGATTGCCCCAGGAGCGCGAAATCACGGTTGCACAGGTGGTGGGTACTGCTTGTGCAAGGCAGTTGTAGGACAGAAGAGAATCAGGGGATGTAAACCTCCTGACGGATTCTGTGCATCATCTTAAACTGGACAACCCTTTGAATGAAAGGTAACTTTCAAAAAAGACAGTTACTCTGGCAGTCCTTCGAGCAGAGGGCTGTTTCCTGCAAAAGAGGTCACCAGGTCACCCTAATGCGTAGTCAAGAATTCTTTGTCAGACATTGGCAATGTGTGGGCATTTCCACATGGGGCTGTCGGAGTATAGGAGGGCCCGGGGCTGCACTATGTTGTAGGATTCCTGTTCGTGGGCAAAGAATCACAGACCATGGGGGCCTGCCTTGGTCTCCCAAATCTCTCCTTTAAATCTGCCCAGATCTAGGTAGTTACATTGTCCAAGACAAACTCTTGCCAGTATCAAGCACCGAGGGCCAGCTCTGCTTCTCCACCTCCCGCTTTCTCCCACTCCATTCCTTAACCTTTTCTTTCTCTGCTTTCTTGCCTTCTGGGCTACATCCATGGATTCAAATAGACTGACCTACAAAATAAAAACACAGCACTGAAGATCTCATTTTGCAAGCAGATGATATCTGCGTGGGTTGAAGAAATGGACTGGGAGACACAGGGAGACGAGGCAGGAAACTCTTCTGACATCGCACCCCCATCTTGGGGTGCAAAATGCCTTAATCCCTTCTGACATGATTAAATGTTTGTTTCAGGAGTCCGCAACCAGGATTTTCCAATCTCACTGCTGACCCAGCCTGACAGGCCTCGTACTGCAGGATCTGAAGCTGCAGCTAACTCAAGGCTCCAGTCACTAGAACAGGATGGGAATAATCGCCTGCTTGCAGATAAATTACCAACTCCCTTGTGAATTAGAGAAAACAGGGCCTGGCATTTCTGGTTCTAGAGCTCCCCCAGGGGAAAAAAGTACTTGAATTTTGTCAAGCTGTGCTATTATTGGAACAGAAAGCTGCATTCTTTCAGCTTGTCTGAAGCCCTTTCCTGCTCTCTGCTAATCCTGGAATGGGTGGCCGGCCATTCAGGTAATGCAGGCCCGTAGAATCTGTGTTCACCTACTGTAAATAGGAATTTACAAACCAGTTAATGGACCCAACTTTGCTAAGCCAGTCTTAGGAATTCCCAAAGTCTGCAGGTACTATTGAAGGAGCCTGATTAGCTTAACTAATGTTATTTGCTTTTAGCTTAACTAACGCTATTTGCTTTTGCAAACAGCCACTTGCATAGGAGCTTGGTCAGCCTAACAAACGCCATTTGCTTTTTGTATAACTGCTTGCTTTGGCGAGGAAAAAGGGAAGGTGAAAGAATGTGGATAAAGAGGCAGTGAGTGAGACCCCCCCCCCCCCCGCAAGGCCTGGCACACAGTGATCACACTCCCCCTGTGCGGGGATTGGGCATAGGGAAGCACCTGCACGAGGCCAGGCATGCAGCGGGCATGCAGACCCCGCAAGGGGATTGGGTGAAGGGTCAGGCAGACCCTGAGAGGGGATTGGGGGAGGGAACAACAGGGGCGAGATGGTGTGAGAAAGAGTAAGGAAGAACGATAAGAAGGATGAATTGGTGGAATGTGTGTGTGTAGCTTCCTGCCTCCGTGTAGGGAGCAGACACCCGGTGGCTTTGCTCAGCTGAATAAAGAAACTGAACGAATCTCTGCCTGACTGAACCTCACTGGCACTTGGTTTAGTGGGTCTGTAAGTCACCTGGCTGGCAGGGACACCAACACTATTCTATGTTGTGCCTGTACCAGCAGGATCTGTGCCTGTACCAGCAGGATCTGTCACTAGCAATGTATAAAGCAAAGGGAAAGAAGCAGAAATGCCAGGTGCTAGAGGAGAAGTGCTAGCTTCTAGAACAGGGCAGGTGAGTGGAGCTCTCAGAAGGGAATCCGGCTGGCCAGTCCCACTTTGGGAATGAGTGTTTTCAACCATTTCTAGGGTTTCTGTAGGAAGTGCTAACTTTTTGGAGCCTCACGGGAAGGAACCCGAGTGCAGTGGCAGCAATGGACTGCAAGGGCATTGCAAGGGCAGCTTTCCAGAGCTGTGTGCACATGAGGTTGGTTCATGAGATTCCCGTGGTGGCTGAGCTGTTCTCTGGACCCATGAACCGTGTTCCACCTTCCCTCTGCAAATGCTGGTTTCAAGCTTGGAGGACATGCGTGACTATTTGACAAGGCAGATGTTAATGAGAAATGATGGGGTGCCCAAACTAGGAAGTGAGGAAAGGCACTGGAGCCGGCAAAAGTAGAAAATAACACCCAAGCCTGAGGCCAGCCAGGACACATGGACCAACCCCATGAGTTTGGAGGGATGGGGCCTTAGGCCCCTGAGCACAAGCGCAGGAAGTTCAAAGATGGACTCAGCTTCAAATGGCCAGTTTGGCGTTTCCCATATCACCCCAAAAGGGGGCAGCATTTTGAACCATATTTGCATGTTGACGTGCATGCGTGTGGGTCTACATTTAGACAGAATGACTGCAAGCTCAGCAGGAAGCACAGAGAAGAAGGCCTGGCACCCCTGCTTGGACTGCCCTTGATGGGCACCTGCTGCTGCCCCTTCTGGTGCTTCCTTGACTTGAGCCACCTTGGGGCTGAGCCCCCTCCAGGCAGGGGACCCCGTCGAGTCCACGGTCCTCTGCCAGGTCTCCAAAGTAGGGAGCCGTCCTCTTTGACGTCGGACATCTGGCCACCCTCTTTCAGGCTTGACTACCCTAAGTAGCCTTTGGCAAGCCGCTCTCCTGCCGTCTCAGCAGTGCCCTCCCCTCGTCCCGATGTGAGAATAATAGTGACCTTCCTTGCAGGATCTGCATTTAGATTAGTGTGATAATGAGCCCCTGAACACTCACACAATGCAATTCTAGTCCTCTCTATTCGGAAACACACCCTATTGATTTCAGTTGGATTCTTTCTCGATAAGTTTACAAAGGAGAGCACCCTAAATAGAAGCAGGGCAGTGTGGTGGCTAAGAGCACTAAACTGGGACTGGGGAGATCGGGTTCTAGTCTTCAGTCAGGCATGGAGCTCACTGGGAGGGCTTTGGGCCAGTCACAGACTCTCAGCGCAACCTACCTCACAGGGTTGTTGTTGAGGGGATGAGATTGAGAGCAAGACAAGGAGAATGATGTAAGCCACCTTGAGTTCCTTGAAGTTACAAAAGGTGTGGTTGTAATAGAACAATATAAATAAATAATATACATATCAAGAATCATTATTGAATAGACTAAACTGGAAATATTTTCCTCAGCAATACATTGTTGAATAGTAACTATGTGTGTGTGTGTGTGTGTGTGTGTGTAGACCTAGGCATATGTATATATATATATAAGCCTCCTTACCTAAAGAGAATATCCTTATCTTAAAAAATCAATATGATTTCTGAATTTCATACTTGTGAAAATATATTGGGCAGCTGCCCTAACCTATACTCTTTTATTGTAATAGTGTGATTTCATACGCAACTGATTTGCTTTTGTGGGAAGTGTTGGTCATTTTCACTAATAGTATATGAATTGTTGCAGTGGAAAAAGCTCTCATGCTTGTTCAGCAGAGGAAAATATACCCACCCCACCTCTCTCCTGTGCTCAGAGCTGGTTCTGGGAACTGTGAATAGAAGATGGACTTCCCCCTGCAGCAGTGCAGCGCCAGCCCAAGACTATTCCGCTACCCCGGGCAGAGCAGCAAAGCTTCCCTGCTCTCCTACTAAGGGTGGAAGCATCTGCCGCTTTTGGGCTCTCTCAGTTTCTGATTTTTCCAAGCTTAAGTTACATTTTTCTCAGACAGTGAAACAGTGACTTAGTGAATTAGGTTCAGTTTTAAAAACCATATGGAAATTCATAAAACTTGAATGCACATTTGTCCTGACATGTACATCTTTGTATAGATCTCTGCATATTCTACCCCTGTGCAAGCGACCTTCCTAATATTATGCATTTGAACATGTGTAATAAGCAATATTATTCCCCTTAATATCTGCAGCCATGTACAGATTTTGGTTTGAAAATGGCAATTTTGAATTCAAGTACAAATTTGAAAGAGTTGGTTTGGTCCGCATAATGGTTCAAAGCAGCAAAATCAGCCAAGTTTGCATTAAAACCCAAACTGAACAAATTTCTCACCCCTCTCTGTCACCAGCACCCTGTAGTGAAGGTCCATAATAACCAAAGCAGCCAAGCTATTTTCCTTCTGGAGGCAGAAAATCCAACAAGTCCTTTTCTTCAATCCTTGGCAGTAAAAGTGCAGGAATAATCTATTAATAATACTGTCCTTTCTGGTAAACGAGATGAGCCTGCAACTGCCAGCCAGCACCAGCTGCCTGGCAGGACACATCCTCTCCTTCCAGATCTCCACTGGGCAGGTCCTCATCTCTCCTCATCTCAGAAGGAAGACAACCAGTGTCCCACTGGACTGAAGCCAGAAGAGAGGGATTCTGGGAGTGCTAACTTGTTTTTTGGCACTGCTGTACAGGGACGTGGAAAAACACAGCCTGGGGCTGTGAGTCCAATGGATTTAATTGAGATTGGCTTCTCAGATTCCAGTCTGATTTGCCATGACCCTGAGTCTGAGCTTCTGGCCAGCATGCCCAGTCTTCATGGGCCACTCCCCAGAAACGGAGCACTACGTACCTGCTGCCTGAGCAGCATCCCTTTTCCACATCGTCCGCAGCAGCCTTCGTGGAGGACTGCCTGTTGTACAGGCTCCATTCCACGTGCGTGCAAGGACGTCCTCTCAGCTCAGCTCACGTTGCAGACCAGGCCAAGCGTGATGGAAAGACTGCAAAGGCAAGAGAGACGGGTTCTACCGAGTAGAATCCCAGCCCTATTGCACCTGCAAGAGGCCAAAGCATCACCTGCGTGAGTGCCATAACCCTAATTTTGCAATCTTCACAGTTAACCCATACTTAGCAACATGCTGAGGCATTATGGGAAGAGAGGGAAGCCATCCATTGGGAGAAAATTCTACAAAGTGCCCTTTCATATCTTGGAGGCAGGGAAGATCGGAAAAGGAAAATGTCCTTCTCTGAGAAAAATACCTCCTGAGTTCTGCTTAACCCTGGTTGAAATTCCAGCATTTGGGATTCACCCCCTTCTCCAGGATCTTCCAAACACTCTAAAGAGCAATTGCTATTACATTGGGTCTAGTACAGGTGCTTGTGGTACGGCTGCTTATATCACAGGGAAGAGACTGAGCGAGTACTGTGCCAAGAGTCTGCCTCGAATTTCCTGAAAGTTTTCTTCCCCCATGAAAGAGACTTCTAGGTGACTATTTCAGTTTCAGGGCATCTTATCATTTTTAAAGAATTGATTGTGGTAGCCTTTTGGAGCACCCCCCCCCCCCCCCGTCCATGTGAGGGCCATCCTTCCTTTTGGTTGCACGTCTCTTCTGAGGCGGCCTGTGCATTCTGATCTGAAGACCCCCACGAAAGGGGACGTCTTCTCCTGAGCTTTAGTTACCGGAGGGGTCATTGTAGGATGAAGGAGAGACAGTCGCACACACTCCTGGAGCACCTCCTAAGTAAAGTAGGCACAAGAACCCTGAACCAGTTCAAAGCAATTTCTCTGAATGGTTTTCTCCTTTGCCTTTCATTTCAAAGCAATTATTTTTTATTAAATTGAATGAGAACAGTAAAAAAGAGTATTAGATATTTTCAGTACATCAACAGTAAAAACGGCTTTGGGCCAGCATACAGCTCCTCTTTTTGTTGTTTTTTGACCCAAACTCCATCCAACAAGCCATCTCAAACAAGAACACCGGCCAACATGCTGAGACCGGCAAACACTCGCATCTGGCAAAGAGAGCAGAATAGGGAAGCAAAGCAATGGGGACATCCTCTTGCCTTCATCCCCAACATCCCTGGCCCTTGCCTTGCCTTGCCTTGCCATGCTTTTTATTTTGGGTACCTGAGGAATGATACGTGTGCACCCACAAAGGGTGCTTCATTAGCCCCCAGTAAGGTTTGGAGCTTCTGTTCTCAGTTTGTCTGTGGAAGCCCCCAATATGATGCATTATCTGCACATTTTTATTTGATTAGATTTATACTCAAAGCAGCTTACATAAGACTCCTTCTCCTGCTCAGTCTTATCCCCACAACACCAGCCCTGTGAGGTAGGCTGGGCTGAGAGTCTGTGACTGGCCCAAAGTCACCCAGCTGGCTCCATGGCTGTGGGGACTAGAACCCAGATCACCTGAATCCCAGTCTCACACTCTTACCCACTACACCTCCCTGACTCTCATTTGGAGTGTGGGTGGCACATGGAATTTTGCAGTGTGTGATTCATCCTCTTCCATAGTTTTCTTCAAAAAGCCTCCCACCCACCAGTATTTCTACTGATCTACTTTTTATGCATCAGCAACAAAAGGTTGATTCTAAATGATTAGATTGATTCTTCCAGAGAAGTCATCATGTTTCTTCCCTTTCCTCCCTTCCCTCCTCTTTGAAAGGAGAAGTGTGTCATTTGTTTTTCTGAGACATGAACTTCCTTCCTGTCAAACTTGTCAAGTTTTCAACTGGCTGCTCCCAGCTAGTTTGAGTGGGTAGAGCACAGAAGGCATAAACCGGTTTAATGCTATCTGCTGTTCATGCTTCAAGGTCCCCAATTCAGCAGGCCTTATCCTGTTCATAAACCTGCAGATCAACAAAATAGGTTGTTCATTAGTGAAAGTCTTCCTCCGTGAATTTATTTGGACCATACATATGGTAGGAAATCAGGCCTGAATGGCGTGTTGTATCATGGGTCAGAGAATGGCCTAGGTGTACACATTTATTTATTTAACTTTTTTCTATAGCATAATTCATCAAAAATTTCATAACGATTTACACCAAAAAAAATAAAAACAATTAAATCAATAATAAAACAATTTAAAACTCCCTAGTACTTGATATCAAATAATTAAAATACTCATTAACAATTGAAAAACTGGGTAAATAAAAAGGTTTTGGTCCGGTGCTGGAACAAAAAATGTGTTGGCACCAGGCACACCTCTCTGGGAAGCGAATGCCATAATCGGGGGGGCTACATCAGAGAAGGCCCTGCTCTTTGCAACGGTCCTCCTCACCTCCTTCAAGGAGGACTCTCAGAGAAGGACCTCTGCAGATGCTCCTACGGTCTGGGCAGGCTCGTATGGACATGGCTGCATGCACACGCTCGATTGCCATTCCCTCCATGTGCATCCCCCGGGCACACACATGGGGGATTCCTGCACATGGGCACACTGCCCACTCAGCATGCATTGCTCTGATTAATATTATGATTTGTTCTGCCCAGTGCTTGAGGTGCCGGAACTCATGTTTCCGCCGCCAGTAAGCACACACACCTATCTCTCACTATCAGAGAGCAGATAGCAGACACAATAGCGGCCTGCAGGCACTCTGGTAATGATGTTTGCTGCTGATCTGTTCCGTTGTTCAAAATCACTTCGTAAAATCCATTGGAAAAAAGGTGCCGGAACACCATTCCGGTTTGTTCTATGACAAAAAAGAAAAAAGAAAAAAGCCCTGGTTCTGCCTATTCCCAATACTGGGACTCAAGGCAGCTTACAACATCAACAGCTTACACAATTCAAACATTTGTAGAAATATATGTTAAAATGTAATTAAATGAGTAGATGATGATGATGATGACATTCTTATTCTTATTCATTCTTATTCTTATTATTGCTGGCCAGCTGTTGTATGAACCAGCTCAGAAAGCAGCTTCAAACAAAAGGGATCATCTGGTTTTATTTCTCACCAGATGGTGGAACTGCCAACACCTTGGTGCCCTGACAGCGCACCTGTGCCATTCTGACTGCAGCCCTCCACACGAAGCAGGTGGGTGCGCTGCAGAACAAAGCCAGAAGATGGAACCTGTTACTTAAGATTATGTTAGGCTAATCACACGTGGATGGAGCAATGAAATGAAAACCAAAAGCTGTGTCTCATGGGAGAAAACCATTTACCCTTTCCATCGAGGCCGACGGGTATTGTAGGTGGGAAAGAGTCATCTGTGCCTTCTGCTCCCTCCTGGAACTGCCCCCGTGCCCCTGGCAGCTTCTCCGGAGCAGATTTGGAACATGTGTAGCAGCTTCAGGAGAGTGGGAATGAGATGGAACTGCCATCCCACCAGGGGTGTCCTTCCAATGGCAGAACAAAGGTGTTGGGCCCGAGCCCTTATATTCAAGACACACTTACTATTTGTTTTTATTTGTGTGTTTTTTAAAATATTGGTTACAATATTTATTTGAATGGTTTTATTTATTTGCAGAGCCTCATGCCAGTCACTGCTGTTTGAAGCTCAGTTTGGGATCCTAATCCTGGTCTGATTAGGCTCGCAAGGCCTAATACTTGTGAGCCGCCCCAAAGGCTTCGGCAAATGGGGCGGCATAGAAGCTTCCCAAATAAATAAATAAATAAATAAATAAATAGTAAATTATCTCTCCTTGGGAAGCAACTGCATGCCTAGCACTGGGATGGAATTGCAGAATATAGCAAATCCTGCACAGCTTCCTCGAGATCACAGATTGGCTCTCTCCACATTCAAATGTTCACAGTGAAAAATGGCAACCAGAGGATCTTCTAAGCAGCAACTCTGACAGCCACTGCAACTGAGGGACAGCCGCCCAGTCTCAGCTGACCCCAAGCGATGAGCCTGCTTCGAAGTGAACTGCTGCGTGTGCCCCTTGGAGAGGAAATCTAGAGGGAGAGCTTTTGCATTCTGGATGCTTTGGAAGTTGAAGCTGACTGACAGATGGAAGTTCATGCATGAAGAAACTTTTCATGCTGGTAAGATCAGAATACAATGAATCAACCCCGTTAGTTTATAGCAACACCTCTTTGTTCTGATCTCTTTCTTATGAAAGAACAAAAATAACTGACAGACGTCTTCTATTGTAAAACAGAGAGAGGCGGGTGCTCTGAGCCTCTGATGAGTGGGGTGGAACTGATGGGTACAGAGGAATTCCTGCCCCGTCCCAG
This sequence comes from Varanus komodoensis, assembly GCF_004798865.1. Taxonomy (NCBI): domain Eukaryota; kingdom Metazoa; phylum Chordata; class Lepidosauria; order Squamata; family Varanidae; genus Varanus; species Varanus komodoensis. Next base: position 36,937,428 of record NW_025336598.1, read on the forward strand.
CCGGTTCCCTTCCACTGCCCTATGCCACTTTTCCCAAGGGTGTGGGAGGTAGGTGAGGAGAACACCTGACACCTGCTGTCATTCCAGCTGGACCGTCCCTGTCACAGGGCCATCTACCTCCAACAGTCCTGAGGAAGGGATCCTGGGAGGTGATGCTTGGAAGAACAAGAATAGCCCCATCTGAGCAGACCATGGGTTCATCTCACCCAGCATCTTCTCCAGACAGAGGACAATCATCTGACCGCTGAACACCTACAAGTAGGGCATGCGTGCAGCATTGCTAGAGAGCTTCAGCTGTCGGGTGGTACAGAAGTCAAATAACAGCAGTAATGGTAACACTATTGCCATAAAGCCAGACATGGCTTGGGACCACAATACGTGCCAGGCCGCCTCTTCAGTGGCAAGATACTACACTCAGCATCGAAAGCCTTCCCCCGAGTGCCTCCTCTGAGGCGCCACAAGGGGTGGGTGTTGCCTCTGGTGGCCTCCCATCAACTGAATGACCTGCCCACTGTGGCCCACCGGGCACCAATATTGCTGTCTGTCTGGTGCCAGATGAACTCGACCCTTTGTGCTGAGGTTTTTGAAGATATGCTGGGATTTCCCAGAGCTTGAGGGGATATGCATTCCCAACATCTCTTACAGAGCTATTCTTCAGTGTGTGGTTTAGCTGTTCTTAATTTTTTGTTTAAAATGTTTGTCATTTTGATACGATTTTATGGCATGTTAGTATAATTAGTTGTACTATTTTTATGAACTGTTGTAAACTTCCCAGAAAGCGCTAGCTATTGGGCATTACCAAAAAGGCAATTCATTAAATAAATACATAAATAAATAAAACTAACATCACCCTCTTGCCCATGGTCCCCAGCAAATGGTAGCACTTGTGATCTGCTTCACTAGGGTTTCCATCCTGAAAGACAGCATACAAATATTTATAAAAAAAATACATTCCTGAAGGTGCTTCTTTCTCAAAGAAGGAAATCAGTGCAACTTTCAAGAAAACCCGTTATTGCTACTCATTTTAGATTTTCCAAGATTGCTGTGCATTTGTGGATTGATTGGTTACTGATCTTTTAAAAAAGCTTCTTACAAAGGTGAGCCTAACATACCACTAAAGGCAGCTCAGGGCAGTGTAAATAACATTATAAAACAAGATAGCAGTCAAACAAAGGCCAATGATTCTCTAATACTTCACATATGAAGCCAGGAAAAACTCTTGGGAGAACCTGTGCCTCGGTTTACAACACAGTCCCATATTACAAGCTGCATAAATCCATCCTGTTGCGCTGCATTCCTTTGCTACACATGTGGGAAGGTAATTCTGGAACTCTTGGTAGATACCTGGGTGCTTTGTGCTAGATTGACCATGGACTCCCATTGCTTTGACAACAGCAGCCACAGTGTGATTTTCCTCCGCCACCGCTGCCACCCTAAATCATCCTGTGAAATGAAGGAAGCTGTGGGTAACAGGACTGCTTTTGTGGGCCTGAAAGGATCGTCCGCTGCTTCATCAAGTTGGTGAACAAATTCCTGGACTCCCAAGTATTTAATTCTATGTTTGCACCAAACATCAGTTGGTGGATGTCGAAGTTCTAATAAAAACCTACAAAGTAGATCCTCCAAGTCCAAAGTCTGTCCACACTTTCTGTACCCATTCTCCTGAGAGTAAGCTTCTTTGGGTACCATGAGAGTTATATATGAGTTACGTATGCATAGGACTGTGTTGTAGAATCAAGGAAGTACAGATTTGGTAACATCATTATTAGGGATAATGATTAGCTGCTTTTCCCGAACTATCTATATCACATATTCCCATCCAACAGAATGCCATTTGAAGATGGGAAATCAGGGATCAGGTTGACTAAAATAAATAAGGAAACAGCAGGAAATTTTGCATCTCGTTATTGCTGTTTAGATGTGCCACCTTTTAAATCCATCTGGCAGAACAAACAGTGGTAGTTGTATTTGGTCTGGAGAGCAGAGGGATGAAATATTTCAAGCAGGGGACTCTCTTCTATTAATCAAGGATGACCAGCAGCATGTCAGCTGTAGAATCTATGATGATGATGATGAATTCCAGGTAGCAAAAATGGCCTTGCCCAGGTCAGGGGCGGTGATCTATCATTGCAACAGGAGTGATGAATTGAATTACTCAGATTAAGTGCCCGGCGACGTCGAACAGATGGTGTGGCTGAGGTGAACATGAGTGAATTCATTGCAAGCTACAGCCAGGGGACAGGCATCAAATTAATGTCACTGGGAGGGGCTTGGGGGATTTTTGTTTCTTGTTTTGTAAGTAGAGAGAGGAGAAATCAAGGACACCCAGAACAAGATGTACAGAAACAGGTGAAGTGGTTTTGAATGAGATTGCTATGCTTAAAAATCTTTCTAACATCACAGCTTAACACTTCTCAGGAATCCATGCAGGGGGAGAAATAAAAAAGACGATGGTCATGGTTTCCCTCTTGCGGAGAACACTCCCTGAGCTGGTCCTCCAGTAGACACGGTTGTCTTGTGTTGCCTGTTGAAACAAGTTTTTTGACCCGAGGCTTCCAGTTCTGAAACAAAACCCAGTGCCTGGACTGGGGCTGGAGGAAAGAACCCCAACTTGTCCTGGGGTTCTAGAGATCCTGCAGCCTCATTCCCGAACAAGCACGCGAGCCTGTGGTGCAGGCCGCTTGAGCAGTCTCAGCGGAAGAGCTTCCAAACCAAAACTCACTAACAGGAAAAAGCAGGGAGCTGCCTCCAGGCCGGGCCCCTTGCTTCGTGACATGCCAGGGTTCCGAAGACAGAATTCGAAATTAGCCAATGGTTCCTGGCTTGTTGGGAACAGCAAGCCAGGAGTCAGATTTCAGCATGACGCTAACCTTTTCCTTCTTGGTAATCTCCTGGTTCCTGAAACAGCTCCTGCAGGCCAGTGCCGGGTGTGCATGTGTGGAAGTGCCTGGGCACAGATGTGTGTGTGTGTGCGCGCCTGCGTGTGACCCCTGGCCTACCGGAGGCACTGCCTGTGGTCTCTGGGGCCAAAGTTGCCCACCACTTCCCTTCACAGAGGTATGCAGAGCAACTGTGGCTTTCCCTCCCTTCCCTCGAAACCTTGGGAAGATCCGCCTGAATTTCGGCTCCCTCACTCTCGAGGTGGGAATTGCGCTCTCAATGCATGTGTTAGCTTGACATGAAGATGCATCATAGCAATATGCAGACTTCTTTCCTGTCTGCGAAAAGCAGTGCTGGGGATGCATTTTATAGTAGCCACTTTGAGCAGAAGGTATTAATGAGGGGGAGGAAATGCCGGGTATGCAAACAGAGGACTGGGTGTCTTTGAGTATTTTGAGATATGTGAGTGGCTTACAAAGAGCCCACCATCAAACCTCCACTTCACTCGGCTTGGTTTTTATTTCTGTCTTCTTTGATCAAGTGCCTGTTTCTACTTTTTCCCCCTACAAAAGGAAAACGGGTTGTTTTTCATCCCTCTCTATCGCCTCCTTGCTTTCAGTGTGTGCCCATCTGGCTTGGTATGAGAGACAAGCGTGAGAAATTTGTTTCAGTTTATTTTTTTAAATCAGAATTTGCCACAATGCCCAAATTGTGTCATGTTTGGGATGCAAAGAGCTTGAGACGATTTTTGAATGTGACAGATCAGCCCAAGCTTAGCTTATCAAAATCTGGATCTGAGTCCCTGTGTTAGGCAACCAGGTTTGTGGCACCAAAACAAGATTGCCTCCACTTTTTCTGACAGGCCTTTCATCTTTGGAAGATGAATGCCAGCAAATACAGTAACTTCTTCTCCATGCACCTGCTGAATTCGGTTGCTCCAGGTGGCTGAGCATTTAATTTCAAACTGTTTTGCATAAGAACTTATCAAAATCCTCATACTCAAGATAGAAAGAACTGGGTTAAAAAATTAAAAAAAACCTGCATATAGGAGAAAGCAAAACTGATCCAGTATTTTCATGCATCCCTAGAACTGACCATTGATTTCCTGAAGTATCTGATTCAGAGGCCATGCACGATGCACTCCGCAGCATTTCGTCACCTGTGCTGTGGGCAAACTCCACCACCTCTGGGTAGTCCAACCTCTGGGTTTCTTATTTTCAGCAAATGCTTATATTTCTGTGCCTAAGGCACTCTTGGAATTTCATATGCTGACCCCTTTTCCACTGCCACAAATTGCCACAGATCCCTAGCAGGTGACAGAAGAAGCTTCAAGATGAGATAGACACTAACACTAGAGATAAAATGTGCTATTAAACAATCTATTGAAGGGATAATAAGGTATTACTAAGAGTTCTTTCAGGTGTTCAAAAGGCTGCTTAATGATGATTTGTAAGAACTCAAGGGACACAGTTGCTATTATAAGCCTCTCAATTGCTCCTCCTATCACAGGCCAAGTTCTCTAAGCTAAAGCTTCCACACCAGCCAAGCATACGTGCAACCAGGTGCAGCCCTTGGGTACAGGCTTCCTCTGATTCCCAAAGCTCCCACCTGCTGTATTTCTCCTTAAGCGGCTTACCTGGCTCTTTGCTCCCTTCCTCTTTAAGTTTTTTTTTTCTGTCAAGATCTTTGGGAAGCCTTAAAGCCCAATGCAGCCACCAGCTTCCTACTTCTACTCACCAGGTGATCCCACAAAGAAAGAACAGCCTTGGCTATTCACCGTCTCCTCAGCTTTCTCCTTTCTCCTCAGCTTTCTCCTTACCATCACCCACCAACTACAAGAAATTTCCTCTCACTTTCCTCAGTCTCTCTCCCGAACCCTGTCAACTCTTTTCCAACTAGCTAGAACCTCCAGATAGCTAGAGCCCAGTAAGAAGAGATTGTTTCTGTCCCCAGAATCCAGAATATTGCCAAGCAGCAATATGAAAACTGGCCTTCAGAACAGCAACAAGGTTAAGTCTCAGGCCTAGGCAGATACATTATCTCAGAGGCCATGCAAATTGCTTACACACGGATTACCACTTGTCACTTTTTTCTAGGACGGTCCCTGTCACACATGGCAAGAGTTTTACCAACATGGGGATATTTGTAGAAGATCAAAGTGGCCATACTGGTTGACGGTGGTTGGATGGGCCTTTGTCTATAGAGACTACGAACTGATCTAGATCTGTAAACACCAATTAAGTCCTGAACGCAGAGCGTGTTTCTAAAGAAGCATGACACACACAGAAATGCACAGTGCCGCTGTATGTCATGCCATCCCCACTCAGAGATTATCTGGTGGCACACCCAAGCCCCATCCTTGTCCTTCCTATTTGGTGGTTAGTAGGCGGAAAATTACAGCGCTATCCCCTGAACGGTGCCAGTAGACTTGTTGATACCGAAACTTGTTACTCGTATTACCACTAGAAGCAGGAGCAACAACATATTTGTTAAAGTTCCTCACAACCCTTACAGGCCATCCAGACTGCAGTGTTCAGAATCCCTCACGGACCTCCACCTTTGAATGTTCAAGCAAAGCTGCCACAAGCCCCATTTCTGCACTGCTCCTGCATAGTCAAAGGGAAAAATTGCACACTTCAGATGTGCAGGTAAGGTTTATGGTCAAGAGACGCACAGGCTCCCAACTGCTGTCCCAGCAGCTGTACTGCAACCGGCAGCGTGAAGCACTGAGCCTCCAGCCTGGGGCCAAGTCTGGCTGCCCTGGGCTCCCAGGCAATTCCCCAGAAGGCCCTTCCATCTTCCTAACCCCCAAGCAACCATCCATTGGTGGCATTCCAGAAGGTTGGACTGCCCCTCTTAAGGCTTTGTTGCTGAGAGTAAGAGCTTGATGCTAACACATGCGGCTGTTTTCTTCCTCCATCTTCGGCCGTTTCACCTGCTCACCACCAGAATGTGAGCACTTTTCAGAACTGGAATTCAGCCCTTGGGCAGGACGAGGTCCTGCACTCTTGCAGCCAACTTTGGATTCCAGGTGGGGAGGACAAATATGGGTGGAGTTACTGGGCCTGCTGGGCTCTGCTAAGTGAGAGCCATCACTTCCTTTTGAGTAATAATGCCAGCAGGTTGGACTCAGGGAGTTTGGAAGACAACCTAAAAGAGTCACACTCTGCAGGAGGAAAGTGCAGAATCTTCACAAATTGCCCTAGACTTGCATTATTCGTGCTGGGGGTTGCCCATCATCCTGGCCAGCCGTCCTTCCTGTTGCCCCCACCTCCACTGCCCCCATGTACCTAGCAGGACGCAGGAAGAGGCAATGAGCGATCCAGCAAGGATGCCCTCCCTTGCCCTATTTCCATCTGCCTTCAGAGGTCTCTGCTTTCCTAAGCATCCTTCTCTAACTCTGCTGCACATCTAAATGCCTTAGCATGCATTTCTATCAGGATACGTAAAGGATTTAAACTGGCCTTTCCCAGCAAGTAGCACTGACTGGTATCATTTGCTGTGAAGTGAGGTTCTAACATAAATGGCATATGACTAGTGAAAGATGGTGCATGTGTCTTTGGAGGTATGACATCCACTAAAATGAATGGACTGTATTGCACCCATGCTCTTCACAGATACGGCAAGAGAGTGCCTTACAGCCTCAAATATTTTAAATCAACTTTTGAACACCTAGAAAACAAATCCCAGGAGCACAACTTAGCTATACGTTCAAAATCTTTGCCAATGTATGGAAGAGGATTAGTGTCACGCCCGTTGTTCCATCTAAATTGCAGTCCTAATTGTGCAGAGATTATGTACATACAACCTGCATGTGCAGTTGTGATTTTTGCAGATGTAGACTCCCCGATTGAACAGAGGTAGGCACCCTGCAGAAACAGGAACCACCAATGCATGCAGCTCAGGGGAAAAAGTGGAGGCAGGGTTTCACTTCTGTGCATTGAGACTCCACAGATTCCAAAGTTCTGAAGAGGATTTAGCCTTGACCACTCCTTTCAAAGCAATGAGCCTTAAATTAGTTGTGACTTAATTCCCTTCATCATGGGACTTTCTCATGCATAACCCATGGATTGGACTCAAATATTCTTTCAGATTTTCTCATACAGATTTATTTTTTAATGTGGGAGGAAAGCAGCTTTGTTTTAGGCCACAACTGCCAAAATCTAACATTTTAACTTGTTTTCTAAATATTCAATCATAATGGTATTTTATTTTTAAAAATACATTTTCATTGTGAGGATGGTATAGAAAAATAATTATCCCCAGATAGATTATTTTCTGATTTACCAAATGAAATTCATGGTATAATTAACAAATATTTGATTGTTTATTTTCCAAAGAAATTAATAAATCACAGCTGTGATTCAAAATCATCTTTCAATTTTTTCATGTAAAAAAACCTTCAGTTCACAAAAAAACAAATATATGAATAAACATGTAACAGGGTTGTGAAGAGCAGATCCCACCTGCTTGCTCACCAGCTCCTTGACCATCGAGCAAGCAAGTTGTAGCAACAACGAGAGCGAAATGAGGAGTAACAGCAGCTGGTTTCAATGGCTGTGAGAAGGTCGACTCATAGAAAGCATCTTGCTCAAGGACTGGAGCCAGCACTGCTTGGTCCCAGTGCAGTACTTTGGATCCTAGTCTAGTGAATGTGTCCGTGAAGTTCATCTGATTTTAATTCTGGATTGGATCCAGAGGTACTTGCAGAAATATTTTTTGTGTAGGTTCCATTGTCTTGTCTGATTTCTAGTACGTTCTCCTTCTGCCACATCCCACAGCATTTTTCCAGTAGTTAAGAGCTTTTCAAGGAACATGAGAGGTTACAATAAGAAAATGGGTTTAGAAGTCGAAGCCTTGTGTATTTTCCACAAGTCAATTCTAAATTCTAAATTAATACAGGCACTTATTTTATCCTGAAAATGGTGTATAGCTAATAAAAACTGCATTTAGGCTTATCATACATTTTGAATCCATACTAGAATGTGCATTAATCAGAACTCATCATTGTTCTTTATAACATGCACTATAAAACCTATTTTTCATTAGGAATGTGGTAAAGTGGACTCATCTTGTCTGCAGCTCTGATGCCTTCAGTCTCCTGAGATAGAGTTAATTTGCACCCCATGCACTACTAGCTTTATATTTTTCCAATAGCTTCTTCTACTCGCTCTTTTACAGGCAGAAATTATCCATGCAAAGCAGAATATTAAAAAGGGTTTTTTAAAATATAAAATGCTATAACTATTAACATAAACTGATACTTAAGTATCTGTTAATTTTAAGCATGGAAATGCGACAAGAATTCAGATTTTTTTCATATTTTTCTGTAATCAGAGAGTATTGTTGTAAAGCTGTGGGTGAAATGCATCGCAAACCAACCATTAGGGAGATTGCTTTATAAAACTGTCACAATTGGGATCTCTGTCTCTTTGCAAAGAAATAAATATAAAATGCTGCTTGTGTTTCTAAAAATACTTCCTCTTTCCCTCTTGGAGTGTTTGAGTGTGTGAGCCCGAGATGGGCACACACAGAACACAAAGCACATCCATCCCAGTGTTTACAGATGCACGGGCATCATTCATCCAAAGGGCTATTGTGCAAACATGTCTGCAAAAATATTCCCACCATTTATCCCACAGATGGTTAAGAGTCATTTTCATTAAGCACCACGGCTACCACCAAACCATGGAAATGTGTAGCCAGCGGGGATTTCACTTTTTGCCCCAGCAGCTGCCTCCTGGTATTGCCTTTCAAACAAGGAAAAGCTGCACAAGCAATTTGTGAGGTGGTGTGAGAAAGGACTATTATCTTCTGCAGCTTCGCTGGAGAGCAAAAGAGGAAAACACTTACTGAATACTCTCTTCCATATGGATATTTGGGAATGAGCATTCCCTGACAGGGTTTGTTCAACTGTCTGTGTTACTACATAGCTGTGATCGTGATGTACTGGGCATTTAGACCTTATGTAGGCATTCCATTTATATAAACTTGAAGCAGATGGCGGGCAGGGAAGGCAGCTGGACCTGCCCTATGGCTTGCATTTATTGTACAGTTCAGATGATTCTTCTGTGGTTTATTGTCCTGGGAACTTTAAAAAGGAGAGGCTCCAAGCTTGAGAAATGGCACACAGATAGAATTTGCCCACGGTTCCATATTTCCACACACTAAAATAGGCGGTAGCTTTTCCACATGGATGGTCCTCCAGATGGTTTGGCCTATGATGCTCATTAGCCCATGGTGAAGGATGATGGTCATTGTAGGCTAAAACAACTAATTACAAACTGCCTAAACATTGTCCTAAACGTTTTCCAACATGCAACACAATGGAAAGATATGCCTTCATTTAAATCATGGCATTCTGAAGGATAAAGGGATCCATTTTCATTCTCTTTTATGAGCAAGGGAATGTTCTGAACCCAATTGGCATGAACTTTGAGAAAATTTCCTTACTTGCAGAAAGGAACTGGCAGCTCTTCAGTGCAGTACTCTGCACACAAAACAAGAACCGGTGTGATCTTTGCACCATGTCCACATTTACACAAACCAAATGCTGGTCAAAATCTATGGGACCTCTCCATAGCATGCCTATGGCATGATTCACTTATATATTTGTATTTTATTTTATTTTGATTTATATCCTGCTTTTTTCCTACAAATGGCTCGAGGCAGCTTACATCATTCTCCTCCTCCATCTTATCCCCACAACAACAACCCTGTGAGGTAGGTTGGGCTGAGAGTCTGTGACTGGCCCAAAGTCACCTAGTTGGCTCCATGGCCGAGTGGGGACTCGAACCCGGATTGTCTGAGTCCCAGTCCCATGCTCTTAACCACTACACCACACGGGCTCTATAAACTGGCCTACTGCTTGGCTACTGCACATGCCAAGCCTGGCAGCTGAATGCTAAACATTTGCACTGACTCCATTGAAAAAGAGGATTTGAGAGAACAAGAAAATATAACAAAGATCTGTCTGTGGTGCTGCTCTGGGATGGCCCATGTAAAGTGCAATGCGATGCTGTGCCTGTAGCAGAAGCGCCCAAGCAGGTAAGAGTTGTCAGAATGCAGGCGCTGGGCACAAAAGTCACTCTTTCATCCAGGGCAGCTGAATGGAGTCTTGCCAGGCTACATTATGCACATTTTAACCAGGCACCCAATGCACAATGCAGACTATGGATAAAGAAACCTCTGGGGAAAAAAGAGGCATCTATTTGATCATTGTAAGACAGGGCTGAACACCCACAACAGAGACAAGTCACACTAAAATAAAACTAATCTGGCATATTTTATTTCTATAAAATGTATAAATATTTAAAATTTACAGCAGAGTTAACATTTAGTAACGGTTACAACATTTGAAATGATGTGTTTCTTGATCCACTCTTACAAATGTTATATGTATTTATGTCTCAAGCACTAAATTCAGGAAGCTTTATGGGCAAGCTCTCAGCTACCACTGGTTTCTTCTAACATAAGAAATCAGATGCAGTGCGAAGCCCAAATTTTCATTTTAAAGGGCCACTTCATATATTCTGCCTTTGAGGTATGCACTTTAGATGCCTTAGATATAGCTCTAAAAATGTGTGGATGTGACCAATGTTTGCAAACATGCATTTCTTAGAAAAGCACTCACTGGGAGACTGGGTCAGCTCAGATTTCCTGTAAGTACATACCTCAGTTAAGGATGGCTTTGCTGCCATATAATATATGGGATGGTCTACATGGATATGAAGTACTGATATTGAGAGTGGCCCTGTATGCAAAGAAATGGACTTACCCAGGTTTCCTGAACACCTGCTGCTTAAGGGGCAAATGGTAGCTCTGATCTAACCAAAACTATGAAACTGAGATCTCAGGAGTATACAGAAATGTTTTAAACACTTCTACACTAATAGTTCACATGGCCTAATTAATAACACATTGCTGGCGTTCATTCAACACCTTGAGATCAAACAATAGCTTATATTTAGTAGCAGTTTAGATGTGGTGTAATCTCACCAGATGTGTTCATACAGCAGCAGCACTTTTTATCTATTCCATACATTGAAATACCAGACGAAAAGGAGTGATGGTTACTGGGATACATTTGGAATTCTTAAGCTGTAGCTTTCACAATAGTTGATGACAAGTCTGGTGTCCTCTTGAAACTGCAAACATGTTCACATTTTCAAGTTTATTATGATGCAAAAGGACTTAGACAGTGACATTATAAAATTCTACTTCAAATTTATCCCCTAAACCATTCCAGCCTAATTCACAGCTTTACTCTTAAGCACCTGCACTAGTAATTGCCTCATCTGAGACTGTATTTAGCATCTACAAATGTGATGCAACTAAAATTCATATGATCAGATATGATCTTCATTACTTTCAAGTAAAAAAAATTCTGGACCATGTTGGTAACAGTACAGTTCTCTTTTTGAAAGGCTATTTAACTACTTTGTTATTTGATTAAAATACTGTTCTTGGGTCTCGACAGTCCAGAGATAGCCTTTGAATAGAAAGTTCATTACACACCTATTTCTTGCTCTTCAAGTAATTCATGAAGTTGTCAAGGATGAGGAACTTCTAATACTTTTCAGTGCAAGCCTATGCACGCCTACTAAGAAGTACTACTGAGTTCAGTGGGGATTACTCCTAGGTAATGAGCACAGGATTGCAGCCTCACTTTGTTCCATAGTACTATTCTTACAATCAGAATATCCTTAGCTCAAGCATTCATCTAGCTTTGTGTTTCCTGTTGTTTCATGAGAGCAATCAAGAGTTCTGAGATGTCGTCAGCAATATTTCTGTATTCTGCTCTTTTCCTTCCATGTACAGATATTAATCAGTGCTCAGTGCATTGCTGTGAAATCAGGAACAGTTGGTTTCAATTTACAAGTGGGAGAACAATGACAACATTTTCCAAAAGCAGGTTTTAATTTTGATCCTTATGGATACTGTGTATTTTTGACTTCAAATGTGAGTAATGGATGTCAAGTAACTGGGAAACAGCCAACTTTTAACTGGTCTACAAAACACTGAATGCGGGCAGCAGAATTTTAGGAAAGCAGCAGGATTACAATCCTTTTAACAGTTTTAAAAATATTTTAAAGATAGTATCAACCTTTACCAGAGTCATACAGGAATGTGACAGCAGAACTGTGGCAGAACACTTGATAGTCAACTTGGTAGTAGGATTGGGGTGAGCACGGGACATAAGAGCACTTGACTAGGATGGTATCCTAACTAAAACGAGTAGCAAACAGCATCAAGGTGGCTTTTTACTACTTCCTAGTATCCTTGTATAAATGCCTTGAAACAGTTATGTTCCCTTTAAATTCTCCTTTTAAATTATAAATGCATTTTAGGTTCATTCCATCTAACCCCCCCAGCAGTACAAAACTTTCTTCTCTGTGCACAGTATGTTTACTCAAGTGTAAGTTTTCTGTGTTTAGTGGGATTTGCGGCCACTGCTTTCTTATATATTAAGAATATGTGGCCCTCAGTGTGCTCTCACACACACGTAACTTGAACAGACTTACACACTATAATGGCTTTGAAGCAGTTCAATATCTGGGTTACTCTGAACCTCTAGATGCAATTTGGTTACTACTACTCTAGTTGCAAAACACAACAGGATCTCTATTGCTCCTAAAAGGGTGCAGTAGAATCAGGCAGACCCTACTCCTGAATGGAGCCTAGGATGGTAAGATGCCACTGGGCTCCAAACAGACAACCTGGTACAGTAACACAAAGCTTCCCATTAGACATTACATTAAGTTTGCAAGTCCTCTGAGCACACCTTCTAGGCAACTTTGTCTTGCAAAATCGTGCACATGAGCACACACACCAGATATATGGCCTCCAGAATGCAGACTCCAGCACCTCACCTGCTGTGCCTTCAGTACTCTAATCCATCAGTCTGTCCGCAGACCAGGTAGCGAGTGTGGAGGATGCCATCCATAATGCAACAATGGGTTAAGCCCCTGGCACAGGCTTCATTCTTTTCTGAATCCCAGTTTCATACAACATATTGTCCAGCAGTGTGGTATGATGCAGCAAGACTTGCTGCACTCCAGTACCCCCTGCTTGTGGCGGGGAGGGAAGCCATCACCGGGCAACTCAAGAGGAATCAGGTGAGGCCAATAACACTATGAATAGTCTTATATAAGAACTCGGTTAAGACTCATAGCTTTAGTCTAGGCAACTCCTCAAGATAAAGTGTTGAACAGACCTGTATCTTGCCTTATCGCACATGGCATCTGACCAACACCAGACTCTCCCTGATGACATCTCCTTTCTCACAAGGTTTGTCTGCCTAATCTAGCATCTGAACTCCAGCCATTCTCTGAAGAGGGCTTATGCCTCCAGATCATGGAGTCTTTGCCTGTCTGCCCACCCACCCAGTAAGCAGTCTACCAGCCTATTCTTTTGCCTCTCAACCTCACTGCATCCTGACACTACATTAGCATACTTCATGGCAGCAGCATAGAGCTTTTCTACAGGTGGATGGGACAGAAAAACAGTAATATTCAACCTCCAAACAGGTAGCATTAATGGTGTGGCAGGCCTCCTTCACAGCAAGAGTGTCTAGGCCCAAGGCCTCTGGCTGAGATGTGAAAAGGGCAGGGCTACTCACTCTCTCAACTGCTTTGTGATGGCAACACTGGTGAATCCATACTGTTCAGAAGGGCCCATTCATCTCAGACACTGTGGCATGACAACTGGCTTGATATACAAACCATATGTAAAATCCAGCTACAGGGAGCTTATTCTATACACCTCTATAGCTGATATCGCTCATGATAGACTTGACCTGAGAACCATGCATATTCCAAAGTTTGCTGAAGACTGCTCCCACAAACACAGACAGAACAATATGCCATATAATTGACATTCTTTTTAAATAAAATAGTTTATTATTTATGCTTCTACTAAATTTCTAAAGCAGCTGTGCTGCGGGCCATAATCTTACTAGATATGCTTTTAATTAGTCCCGTATTCAATACTGTCATATGTAAAACTGTTCAACGTGCTAAATTTTGGAGACTTAACAGGTGGAAGCTTTGATGTTTTCAGTGGGTATTAATGAATTGTTACAGATGTTTATAATACCAATAGCAATATTTTAAAAAAGCAAAAAGTATAACCAATATGGAAAGGCGAGTACTTAATGTACCAAAACTTAACTTGAACTCAGATAAAGTGTCCAGTGTAAACCTTTTATAAGAAGAGTTTTTAAGGATTTTACCTCCATATGATTCTGTTTGGTACCTTCTATATTTTCACAAATGGGGGTGGATGAGAATTGGCCAGAGGCAGTACTATGTTTCACAATGGCTTCTTCTTTTCCAAGGGTATTTAAGTTACCTGTGGACAGCATACATTCTAGTTCATCATGTCACCTTTTACTGTGAATTCAATTTTGCATCACATCTGCCAGCATATCCTTCATTCAGTGTTGTTGATTTTACGAAGGGGATCATAAGCAAGTACCCCCTGGTATTATACATGAAAAACATCCATTATATACAGCAAATTTACTGCTCAGAAATCCTTTCAGCTGAGCAATCCAGTGGTTATGTGTAGCAGCAGATTATAACTAATTCTTCTGCTGTTGCCATGAAGGACCAGTACAAGCACATCAACTCAATAAACAAATGTCATAATCATTCACAATGCAAGTGAATTTCATAAGGCATTGAACATTGTCACTTTCAAGCAACATTACATGACAGAACCAACAGCAAGCCCTTCCCCCCACCCCGTCCCCTTGGAGTTGAGCACTGCAGTTTTTCATGAGTTGGATTTCCTCATGAATATCATGTCTTGATAATAATGTATGTTATGGTATATGAAGCACTTATGTGTTCAGCTGAATGAGTAAAAAAGTCTGAGGGGGAAAGTGCAAACATGCTTTCAGCAATAAAAAAGTGGGTTTTTTCCCTCACAGGCGGGCTTTTCGCAGAGCCTCCAAAACCCTTCACTTCACTGCTAGCAAGGGGAGGAGGAGATCCTTTCATTCAGTCTAAATGAGTGAAGTACCAGCGCTCCAGGACCTTAGGCGGCCTGAGGAAAGGCAGCAACCCTCGCTTGGCTTCAGGCACCCAAGGTCATGTTACGCAGAAGCCACTGCTGGGATCGGCTTTCGCTGCAGTCTTTCATGGTAGGGACCATTTTGTCATCCTCAGATGGTTCATCAAGACACTGGTTGCTGTTAACGTGCCTCAGGGTCAGTTGCTGCAAAACAGACAAAACAACCAACAAAACGCTCATGGCTTCAGTTTTGAATTGTTCCGCAATTACATCCAGGGCATTCTTGGCACACGGCGGAGCCACATAAAGGGCTTTTTTAAATGGCAAGCGCTGACTGGCACTCTGCAGATATGTTGGGCTTCCATCAGCTGCACCAGCATTTCCAAAAGCCAGGGATGCCGGGGATGCCATCCAAAATGTCTAGAAAGCATCAGTGGGGGAGGTTGTTTGTCAGCACTCAGCATGCCTATCATCATGTCACTTCTCATCATTTTTAGCTTTCATAATAAAAGATATGTGACAGCAGCGGAACATTAACATCACAACTTTATCGCAGTCAGTTTCATAAATATCTCACACACCATTCTAACATCAATAATTCTTTTGGGTAAAATGAGAGGAGACAACGAGCACTGGCTGGATTTCCCTCTCTGTGGATTTTACGAAGTGCATCCTTCCTGTACAGTGCAATTTGTTGCAATTATACCCTGGCCCAATATGTCCTGGCTTTGCTGCAGACACAAACCAGTGCTTTCGTCTGTTGTCCTCTGCCAATGGCAGCCTTTTCACTGACTGGCAAATGAGTACTTAGCCCTTCTCCCAATCTTCTTTAAAAAAAATCCTCTTGCACACACCAGTCTGCAATAAGCTCCAAACATTTATCGTAGGAAATGCATGCTCTTAAATAATATTTATTATTTATTATATTTGCATCCCACCTTTTTCAAGGAACTAAAGGTGGCTTACACAATTCTCCTCCTCCTTGCAATATTGTCCCCACACAACAACCCTGTGAGGTAGGTTGGATTGAGAGTCTGTGACTGGCCCAAGTGAGTCTGTGACTGGCCCAGTGAGCTCCATGGCTGAGTGGG
The DNA here is from genome assembly GCF_004798865.1 of Varanus komodoensis. NCBI lineage: Eukaryota > Metazoa > Chordata > Lepidosauria > Squamata > Varanidae > Varanus > Varanus komodoensis. The sequence continues at coordinate 36,953,417 of NW_025336598.1, forward strand.
AGCAGAACCCAGATTGCCTGAGCCCCAGACCCACACACTTAACTACTACACCACACTATTTGGAGGACTTAGTTTTGGATATAACCACTAAAGTGTCTCAGTCAGCCAGCCAGCCAGCCAGCCAGCCAAAATGATTTTAGAGTAAGGCACTATTAAGGCTTAAGGATTTTTAAGCAGGTTACATTGATAGCAATCACTTCCTTTAGCTGCTGCTTAGATGTAGCTCTCAAACAATCTCCTGAGATTAGGAGACTAGGACCTGCTTAGCCTTGAACACAGGGACACTCAGCTGACTGAACAAGAGACTTATCTGTCTGTATGTGCATGCATGCATATGCGTGTTAACAACACTTTTCAAAATACCTGCTGTGCAACAACCATTTGGTCCCCAAGCCAGGCACATCTGAAAGGCAGAAGGTTGCGTGGTGGTGCCCCCCTTGGGGATGAGCAGGAGGACCAAAGCAAGGGAGCAAGAGCACAACCCAACTGTTTCTTGGCTACCTGGTTTGACAGGTGAACCCACCAGAACGTCTTAGAATACCAGATTAAGTACATCATTACATAGATTGATGATCCTCCTTAGTGGATGAGAAACCATCCTAAAAAATCACCTTACAATCTTTACACTCGGGTAATATATTGCAACTTGACACCAGTATTTCAAGTTTAACGTTGATTCTGAGTTCAGTAGTTCTCTAATAAAAGATGAGTATTTGCCTTAGTATTTCAAGACATTCTTTACTTTCACAAATGCCCCCTTTAAAAGGAGCTTTCTTACTGCCCAAATGCATTTTTGAAATTATGTTGTTTCATTAAATGATGCATTTTCTATCTCAAAGCCTCCTTGCTTGCTGCAACATGGGACATGGATGAAGACAGAGGAAGAATTCTTTTGCTTTCTGATCAAATGCATCACAAACTTGGTATTATGCTATCAATAAAATCCAGGTTTTATTTTATTCAGTAAAATATTATTAAAATGTTTTATTTTGCTGTATTTGAATGGGAAAGTGACAACTGTTTGTGGATGGCAGAATTATTTCCTTTGCAAATGTCTCTTCTGATTCTCAACTCTCCCATACATTCTCCAGCAATTTCTTAAAGACCAAGTGTCCTAGTTCTGGAATATCCAAACTCAGTATACCAATTATCGACATAGTCTTCATGATGGAAAATAAGTGGAAGCAATATAATTTATAACACTTGAAAAGCTCCCAACATCCAGATATATCGTAGCAGTTTCGGAACCTGTGCATGGTGTCTTGCAAAGAAAGCTACTCCATCCCTAGGGAGTAAGGTATTTTATTTCAGAATCTGAATTTCTGTGAAGCACCTAAGAACTTTGTCTACTGAGTGGAACAAGTATGGAAGGAAGGAATAATGAACAGATGGATGGACGGGAGGAAGGTTCTTTTGGTACCTGGGGCAGAAAATCCATCAAATACTTTTTGCCCACCTTGGCAGTAAACCAACCAACCAACCAAACAGAATACACTAACAGTGTTCTGTCCTTACAGACAGTAGACAGAAATAGCTGCCCTGCCCTGCCCTGCCTCATGGAAGGGGTAAGTGGTTTATCTAAAGACCTGGGCAATCAAACACAGCTTTTTAATAGGTTTAAATTCAACCTGTTGCTGTTAGAGCACATGCAGTCTGCCAGGACAAGGAAAGCTTGAACTTGAAATTTATAAGGCTGGGTTGGAATAGCATATTACACAATTGTGCACATACGCACATAAACCTACTATGTCATATCACTGGTACTTCCAACACCGTACTGTTTATTCTGATTCTGACTAGCGGCATCTCTCCATAGAGCCTGACAGGTGTCCTTCGACCCAATTACCAGTGACCCTTGGACTTTCTATGCACAAAGCATGTGGACTGGTATTGAGCTAAGGCAATTTCTAAGGCAAGACAGGATGAAATTCCAGAGCACTGTGAAAAATGCTTACTATAACAACCAAAGCTATGGCATCAGTTCCATTTAAGAGAGTGTGTGTTTTTTTTAATTATACAACTCACAAAACCCTCAGCAGCACGGTATATTTTAAACTGTTGCGCTGCCTTTCACTCTAGAAATGACCAGGAATGAGGTTTATAAAGCACAGCTTCTCCTGGCCATTGCTGTGCATTGACACTTTGCATAACAGGCTTGCAATGCTGAAGGTGACAGACTGAATTGTGCCAAAGGAATCGCTGCCGCATCAATGCTAGCAGCAAAATGCTAGCTGCAAAAATGTCTTTACAGGCTATTTGCTTGTTTGTTTGACTTTTTGCTGTTTTAGGACAGGCTTGCATCTATGATCTACCAAGCTCAACGTAGGCTACCAATGCAGGCACTTGGCAACCCACCAAGTGTTTGGTAAACCTGGCTGCGGTCCAGTTAGAGACTTGCAGGAACAGTCTGGGGCTGCTGCTCTCAGGATCAAGTCAGCTTTCCTAGTTGGTGGCCTGATACAGCTTGTTGGAGGGATGTTCCACAGGCCCACTTTACAAGACTTGGGGGCATTCTTGTAATCACAGAATTCTGAATCAGCAGTTTTATAGAATAAAAGGAGCTGTGGTGTTGCCTTAGGGCAGTGATGGTGAAGCTTTTATTGATTGATTGATTGATTGATTGATTTATATCCTGCCTTTTTCCTACAAAGGGCTCAAGGCAGCTTACATCTCCTCCTCCATCTTATCCCCACAACAACCACCCTGTGAGGTAGGTTGGGCTAAGAGTCTGTGACTGGCCCAAAGTCACCCAGTTGGCTCCATGGCTGAGCAGGGACTAGAACCCAGATCGTCTGAGTCCCAGTCCCATGCTCTTAACCACTACACCACACTGGCTCTGCAACCCAAAACCCACTTATTTATCGCAAAGTGCCAACACTACAATAAAACCTGAAAACAAAGGTTTTAGTTTAGAGAAAACAACTCACAGCCAGTCCAAGCAAACATACAAATATCCTTGGCAGTGCACTAACCGGCCATGCAAAAGCTCGGATGAGTTGCGGCTGATGAGTCATGGCTCATGATGTCATCGCCTGGCGCCGCTACTCCTTTCCGAGCATGTGCATGGCCCCTATGTTCGCTGTTATCCGATGTTCAGCTGCTGGGGTGACTTGGCTTGCATGCCGATAGAGAGGGCTCTGTATGCCCACTGTGGCACATGTGCCATAGGTTTGCCATCACTGCTCTAGGTGCTCAGGAAAGTGCAAAAGTGCGTCCCACCACATTTCTGGAGAAACAGTAGCAAATCATGCATTAATTAACCAAGACACTATGAATTATGACCACTACTGCGCTAACTCTACCCTGGGGCACACTCCTAACCCTAATATAGGGCTGAAAAACCATTGGAAATAAGGCAATTTTGAAAAAACCTTCCTTTGGTAGCTTTTTCTGCACAGTTCATCATTTCTGCCCATTCTAAAAACATTCCAACCACCAAAATCACACCAGGACACCTCGTTTTTCTAAACCCTAACCCTACCCTGGGGCACACCCCTAACCCTAATATAGGGGTAAAATACCACTGAAAATAGGGTGATTTTGAAAAAGCCTTCCTTGAGTAGCTTTTTCTGCACAGCTCATCTTTTCTGCCCATTCTAAACACATTCCAACCATCAAAATCAGGCCAGGACACCCAAGTTTTTCTAACCTTAACCCAGTGATGGTGAATGTTTTAGAGACCGAGTGCCCAAACTGCAATTTATCACAAAGTGCCAACACTGCAATAATACCTGAAAACTGAGGTTTTAGTTTAGAAAAAACAATTCACAGCCAGTCCAAGCAAATATCTATCTATCTATCTATCCTTGGCAGCACACTGATCAGTCATGCAAAAGCTTGGATAAGTCACAGCTAATGAGTCACGGCTCATGATGTCATTGCCTGGCGCCGCTACTCCTTTCTGAGCATGCGCTTGGCCCCTATGTGTTCTGGTAACCGATGCTCGGCTGCCAGAGAGACACTGGGGCGACTTGGCTCAGGTGCCGACAGAGAGGGCTCTGCCTGACCGCTGTGGCACGCGTGCCATGGGTTCACCACCACTGCCTTAGGGGCTATTTCATGGCTGCAGTGCTGGGACAGGCCATTTCTATTTTAAGAATTTCTCCAATCAAAATTCTCCCTGCTCCTGCCCACGAGATGCCAATAATCTCACTGGGGAAAAGAAGAGACTTTACATTGGAATATTCAGGGGAGATTTTTATTGGGAATCCAGAAATGAGTTGTTCTGTTCCCCAGCTGTGTAGCCTAAATCCCTTCACATACCAACATCCACTACAACAGTTTTTAAGGACTGAAAAGGACATCTGGCAACCCAGTCATGGATTTCTTGTATCATGTCCAGTTTGATCCTCTGGCTTTGTGTGTACCTGTGCATTGCAAACAGTTATGACTCTAGAAATCAATGAAGCATATGGATCTACTTCAGTTAGTGACCTTGTGGCTCCAATCTGCCCAATAATCAACACTAACGATTTGTTTACACAGGAGCTGAATAGTAAAATCATTCAGATGTGCAGGCTCTTATTTAATTCTCAACTAATAGATGGCATGAAGGAAAGGAAGAATCATGAGCTATGATATCTCTGCAACAACAGTTGTTCACCTTTAATTTTTGCTTCATGAGGCCATTTCACTGGGAAGGTCATAATGATGACTTCACCCCAACATCTAAGCTTTTGTAAAATAATGGCATGTCACTTCATGTTGCGACATGTATCACATTTTGCTATTTTTTGTTCTTACACACTTTCCAGGGGTAAAGATCTTTAGGGAATATCTCCCCTTAAGTTTATTTGCTTCTTGCGGTCAGCAAGCTGTCACGCAATTCCCAAAGACAACTCTGCCACTGTTACAGCAAGTCACTCAAGGCTATTTGACTTTTGCAGTATGCGGAAGGGAGCATATAGTCTTACACATCCGCACGCACACACTTGCAAACTGCAGCACTAACCTATGCGGCTTGTCTGCCAAATTACTCTGCCCATAGAAAAATGTTCAGCATGTTGACCAATATATTCTTGGATTAATCAGACTGGTGGCATTGCGTTTAACTAGATTAAACAAGCCTAGAGAACCAGGATGCTTCCCATCACCTGTTCATTTCTATTAGTTGTATCATTTCATGTCCGACAAACATACAGCTAGTTTTTTTAATGGTCTTCTATAATCACTTATTTTCCTGTTCCACTATTATGTATCCTATTACAAAGTGCTTTCTTTGTTTGGTCAACAACAAACTGCACTGGTAAAATATTACCAACAAAACTACCCTGTGTCTAGAATTTCAAGATTATTATAGTGCAGCAACGTCAAGCTGTTTAAACACTCATAATAATAATTTTTTAAAACCTGCTTTCTTGCTGAAACCTATGTAAACTTGTTTAGAAGAACAACATCCAGTCAGTCAAACAAAAGCAGTAAAAAGGGAAATTAATCATACAGTATTAGCAATTTGACGATGTATGAAGGTGTGGGAACCTCTGTTAAAATAACCTGGGTGCAAGTTTAGCATTAATACAAAGGTTTTAAAATATTGAGATTCAGTTCTAAGGAAAAACTGACAATTGCCTTATAAAGAATGTTTTTTAAATGTTTTGGGAAAAGACCTGAGAATTCGTGAAGCAGCATTCAGTACTACTAGTATGTCATGCCAGTGGGACGGATCACCATTGCAACAAGAAGCTACAATTCCCAAAGCAACAGGAAATGAGCTGAAACGCTGATTTCTAGAAATGAACCAGTCAGCAATAGGGGAAGTAGGACTCCTCACAGAAGGGAGTCCTACTGACCTTTCCTATGCAGGAAACTAGCATTTCCACTCATTCCTACGGGGATGCAAGGGGCAGGGGCAGCACTGGATACTCTCCACCGTGCGCGCTCCTTAAGTAAGATACAAACCGATGGGCAGGTTGCTTTTTAATGTGACATTCGTATGATGCTTTTAAACAGTTTTGCAAATGACATCAACATAAAAAATGCTCGGTGTTTATGCCACGTTTCTGAATATCTATAAAATCTATATGAATGTTCTCATGTATTTAATCATATTTACTTACAGGTTTCTATGATGCTTTTCAGGCACTGCTTCCAGAATGGCAGACATAGAATTTCATAAAACATTTTAAAAACACACATTAAAATGAAAAATATCCCTAAAAAACTTTTTTTTCTAAAGCACTGGACAACTTCCAAAAGCACCTTTACATGCTTCTAAAATATTATGAGAAGGAACTAACAAGCAGCTTCTACCTTAGGGATTTCTAACATAAGGTTAGAAATTGGTTTCCGTATGATACTGCACATGAAATATGATGTCACTGACCCATGTCACACTTTGGGAAAGTTTATACAAGAGAAGCATCCAGGTCTTAGGCTCTTCGATGTGTTAAGGATTCAGACCAGCACCATGAATTGGGCAAAAAGCACAGTGACAGGCAAAGTACTTGCTTCATTCAGTAGCCCACTGGTCACCATTTGGCTAGTGGCACTGTGCGCCAATTAAATTTCCTATGGAGTCACTATGGATAGGCCCATGTCTAAAATGCACGTGGATAGAAGTGATCAGGTCACAATCATTCAGCAAAGGGTACACCCAGCGTACAAGGTGAAGCTGGTAAAAGTTACTAAGGGACATAGTGGCCATCTGGGCTTTCAAACTCTCATTCAAGGACAACATATTCCTGCCTACAAATGACTTTTCCCCTTTGTGTTGGATCATTAAGGTTCTCCTTGCTATCTTTCCATCTAGTTATCCTAAACTTACATATCCTAAAAAGCAAGGGCACAAGAGAGAGAAGAATGAAACTCTGGAGCTTTAGTGTAAATATATTTGATTTAAAGTTATATTAAACTTTTCTCATCTAGATTCTTTTCATTCTGTTTTTTGACAGGCTGAATCCTCATGACTGCCATTGTTTTCTGCAGGTGAGATGCCTTGGGAACAGAGTTTCATAAGCATGAAGTGTCTGCATCACCTTTCAAAAAGTGGAAACCAAGTTTTTGAATGGTGGCCCAGAAGGTAAACACGTTCCACCTAAGCCTCACTTTTAAAGGGATTCATTGAGTAATGAGGAGAGTATAAACCAGAATAAGAGAAAGTGATCACATAGCTAATTTCAAGTGGCCAAGAAAAGGTACAGCAGTAATCATATGCTTTCTGGTTTGCAGTCTTTGACTGGAGTTTTTTTTTACATAAGAGTTAGGACAAGGTCTTCATTGAAGCATGCATTTAACACATGGTACTTACCCCTGAGCTGGACTGCTGATGTTTGTAAAGCTAAACCATGTATCTACAGTTAGCATATATAAACTAAAAGTCAATTTGTTCTTGCATTCGCATTGAACCATCCATGTCATCGACAGAACTGAGAAGAGGCTAAATAATACGGCTGGCTCACACCACTCCACAGACATCAATTCAGCATGGATGGTCACCCAGTGGCAAAACCTCTTAGCATACACCCGCTCACAGCTTGATCTTCTGTACCACCGCGCAGCACCAGCAGTACATAAAACAGTGCGCCAGAGCCCCAGGAGAAGCAGTGTGCCACTCCGTGCGGCAATGCTGTACGTGGGCTTCCCAGTGTTCTTGCACTAGTCTTGCGCTCATGCTGTAAGGAAACTAGGCTGCCTTCTCCTGTCGCAGAACTGTATCTATTCTCCTGGCATCGGTATAGTGAGCAAGATGCCATTTTAGCTGTTCAGAACAACACAGTCCTATACTTCGGTTAGGACTAGTCCATTACCGTAGCTTCTAGGAACTAAAATATTTCATATCTTTAAACAGAGTACAAAACAATTATACTTTCTATTTCATGTACAGCTTTGGGAATAAGGAGGATTAAACAAAAAAAGGAGTTGAAATACATCACAGAAGACAATCAAATTTGGCTTTTTACCCCAGCTACATGGCAGTAAGTAAGTGCAACCACTAAACTGCTATTTCTATCTCTATGTCGAGAACTCAAGCAGGGGAAAGGGAAAATGAGTGAGCAATAGAGTAAGAGAAAGAACAAGAAAGGAAGGAGCATTATTAGATGATTCCATTCTTTCATACCAACCTCTGTACAGCTGTTAAAGAAAATAATCAGTGGGACTGTAAAAAATGTTCCTAAAAACTTCCAGCCGTGTGTAGTTTCTCAGAAGCCACCTTTGAAAGCGGCTGCCGCTGCAAGTCTCCACTGTGGGACCACGGGTGCCATCCTCTATGCTGCTTATGGTCAGACACGACTGGGTAATGATATGAAGAAATGTGTGCTTCTGTGCAACGGAAACAAGGTACAACAAACAGAAATCACAAACAAAGAGAAGGGACTTTGGGAATGAAAGGGTGGACAAACTAGAGTATATCATATTCTCAAGCACAGCTGTAACATTTAATCTTCAAGCATGTCTAGTAATGACATAACTTGCATGAAATTATAAGAAATGGACAGAATTAATGAATTCAAGAAGTTCACTTTTAAATCCAGGCACAATGGGTGTGATCTGGGGAACTATAAGCAAATTTCCACTCATGCAAGAGGGTTTTCCTGACTTCCTGTAGTGCAGACCTTTTGTTATGGCCTGGAATATGTGGCAGTTTGGAAAACTGATCCCCTTACCTTGTGCAAGCAAAAATGCCTGCCACCCAAGCAAAGGATCTCTGGATACCTACCACAGTTACAAAAAACAGCTCCTAAAACAACATGTTTCAGAGTTGTTCCCCAAGAACAAGACTAATTGGACTACCATTCATTAGTTACATTAGCTGCAAGTCACATGATCTATGTTTCCATTGTCAAATTTGGTTAATCAAGAAGAATACCTGTCATACAAATATCTACCTCATCTCACTGATAGTCTTCCTGGTGACCGCATTTGAAGTAAACCATTTATTTTAAACTAGTTGAACATCCATTTATATGTTCCAGAAAAGGAGCAACCTAGGATTTTGGTACCACATTGTCTAAAACTACAGGCGAGGATCACAATTTTTGTTGTCATGCTTCGCTTTTGAGAAAAAAAAGGTTATTTCTATTAAAAAAACCTCTTCCCTGTAAAAACCTCCTATAGCTAGAAAACTAGGACACCATGGAAACTATTTTTCTTGTTTGGTTTTTTATAGGTAAGGAGCACACAAAATGCGCTGTGCAGCAAACCGTTTTTGCAGTCTTCACCTGCTCTACCTGTGTGATGGTGACGCTGCGGACAGGGAGCCGGCGTCCCCTGCTTGTTTCTCGACTTTGGTGGCAACTGTGAGGGAGCATGACATGTTTCTCAGGCAGTAATTTGCACTCCCTGAAAAACTTCTCATTTTGGCATTATTTTTGCCCTCTGAAGAGGTCATTGTTCAGGGCTGAATTAGCCCACCACTGGTAAATGCACTTGGGAGATTCTCTAACATATATAATTGATACAATGCAACTGAAAACAGGCAAGAAATCCTTTCTTTTGATCCAGGGATCAATCTAGATTCAGTAGTAAGACTCACATGCTTACATGAACTTCCTCTTTTATTTGAACGGAGAAGGAAATCCATCTAGTTAAAGGAATGCATGCACAGCTCTGCTTGCTGAATGGATCAGCCAGCAGAAGCTATTAACAAACATTTCAGAAGGCAGGCGTTCTGAAAGGCAACATCCAGATCCAATAAACTCAATTGGCCTGCCAAAGCCAGTATAACGAAAGTAAAGCAACACCTGCCCAATTTCAATAGGGCCGTTCAATTGTGAACATAGGATTTGCATGTGGGAGTTCATATAAGAAACATGGAACAGAAATGCAACTATTCCATAAATCTAGAAAGGAACATTTATACCTTGCATTTGTGTTAGTGAGAAAAATAATAGAGGAATCCAAAACAGCTTATCCACAGTTCACTGAACAGATATGCAGTTTAATGAACACTGCTTATTATGAATAATCAAAACTATATATTATGTTTGTTCTGACATTACCTTCTGCTTAGTCATTTTACTGTTTTTAAAGGAAAGCTAAATGGAAAAAGTAAGCAACTATTTCCCCATAAGCTTCATAAATAGCATTCCAATACACTACAGCTGCATTCAAGTAACACATTAACATTTTAAAAAATGAAACACAATTGCTTAGTGGTTTTTGACTAGTAAGTCACTGCAGCATACCATTCTATGTATTTAGAGTGTACTCGCATGGAGAAAAATGAGACAATTCAAGAATGAATGTCCTTATAATGTCACTTTGGGTAAGCAGCTGCAGCATCAGTTTTCAGTTTAGTTTCATTATGTATCTGAGCTGTATGTTCAAATCCCCTCCTTTTTAACTCACAAAAAAGAAATGCTATATGAATAAATTAATGGGAAAGTTTAATAATTTTGCATATTTAAATATTTCATAAACATATGTTCAGAAGATTCAACAGACAATTATAAATGAAGTAAAATGCTTCTGCAAGATATCAAATCAAAAAGGAATACAATCAAACACTCAGTCTCCATTAAAGTGTACTGAATTCAGTGAAGCTAAGCTCTTCTCAAATCCATGCAAAATGCTCTTGTTCTATTAGCCTTTTACTTAATCCTGCCAATTTGGAAGAAAACAATGGACCCCATGAAATTGTTAATCTTGCAGTTTGCAAACAGAAGGAGTGTTGCAGAAAGTAAACAGCCTGATTTATCCAGCCCTCTTCTGCTTGGCTACCATAGCTTTAAAACTCATACAATAGAGTGTTGTCAGATATCTGAATAATCTACACCATTAAATGGAAACAGCTAGTGCTAGCCACTGCATGTGTGCCAAGAATTATTGCACTATCCTGTCAAATAGTAAAAACTCTCTTTCCTTGCTGCTCAAAATAGCAAGACATGTGTTGGCAGTACATTTCTGAAAATATCGTTTCTTTTATTAGGTTTAAAAATGCACTATAAAACCTCACATGCAAGCTCCTTCACTTACATTTTAAACAGTTCTCCCATTTGCCAGGGACTCTCTTGCCCAAATTCCCCACATCTCAGAACTGCACAGTAGGCTAAGCAAAGCTGAAAATTCTGCCTAGTTCCAGGTAGCTTAGAAGTGCTTTAGTTAGTTTTAAAAGTTAAAGGTTTCCCCTTGACATCAAAGTCCAGTCATGCCTGACTCTAGGGGGAAGTGCTCATCTCCGTTTCCTGGTCGAGGGAGCCAGCGTTTGTCCACAGACAGTCTTCGTGATCATGTGGCCACATGACTAAACACCGAGGTGCACGGAACGCTGTTACCTGCCCACCGAAGTGGTGCCTTTTTATCTACTGGCATTTGCACGCTTTCGAACTGCAAGGTTGGCAGGAGCTGGGATGGAGCAACAGGGACTCACCCCGTTGTGCAGATTCGAACTGGTGACCTTTTGATCAGCCAGCCCAGCAGTACAGCAGTTTAAACCACTGCACCACCTGCATCCCTTGCTTTAGTTAGTTGGTTCAATTTCCATACTACCTAATAGTCAAAGCTCTCTGGCCAGTTCTCTGGCATCAGCATCCTGATGCCGTAATGGGTCAAGTCAGAGCACAGTAAATTGATCAGTTCCTTTCTCTGGAATTCTTGTCCCAGTGTACTATGTTTAGCAAAGGATGTATTCAGCAAGATCAATGGAAGTGTTGTCTCTCATCTCTGCAAGGGCAGGAAAGAGCCATATTTGAAATTTCCTTAGCTAGTCTAATTACACATTCCAGGATGCCATAACACCATACAGTTGAAATCTGAAATCTGAAAAAAAAAATATGCAGGCCATATTCAAGGAAAGGACATTCTGCTCCTTTCGAGCAGCAAATATGCTTCCCTCCCTTTTTTGGGACTCTACAAACTAAATGCACTACAACAAATTATGTCCATCTACTGACACTGTCCAATGCATAACAAGAAATTTAGGGTCTATCATAAAACGCAGGTTACTGGAAGTGACTAAACAAGGGTCACATGCATCACCACAGAAATAAACAGGATCCTATACTAGTCTAGAATCAATCATGGGGATTACCAGTTTTTAATGCACTTACCTCAAAGCTGTATTCCCATTTACCTATATACTGACAGAAGCAATGAGATGTGGCAGTCAAATTATAACTCTGAGAAATGTAGTGAGCGGTTAAGTTTGTTTCATTTGTACATCATCGCCACCTCCCCCCCTCCTCATTTCACCCAATAGCCAAAGTTCTCTAGGCAGTTTACCATAGCTCATAAACTATACAATAAAGCATTGTTTTCCCCAAAATATAAAATTTAATAACAAATTAAAGACAGCTCAAACAACATATAGAGAGTAGACCTGTAAAACACTAGGGATGGGTAGTCCTCTCAAAACCTTCAGTATTCTTGTATGTCCTGAAATGCCTCAGCATAAAGGTAAAGGTTTCCCCTTGATGTTAAGTCCAGTCATGTCTGACTCTAGGGGGTGGTGCTCATCTCCGTTTCCTAGCCGAGGGAGCCAGCGTTTGTCCACAGAAAGTCTCCGTGGTCATGTGGCCACATGACTAAACACCGAGGTGCACGGAACGCTGTTACCTTCCCACAGAAGTGGTGCCTTTTTATCTACTTGCATTTGCATGTTTTCGAACTGCAAGGTCGGCAGGAGCTGGTATGGAGCAATGCGAACTCACCCCATTGTGCAGATTCGAACTGGCGACCTTTCAATCAACCAGCACAGCAACACAGCGGTTTAAACCACTGCGCCACCTGCCTCAGCATAAAGGGCACCTTAATCTGGCGCTGAACAAATGACAAGGTTGGCACCAGGTGGGACTCAGGCAGGTCTTATTCCACAGTTGGGAGGCTACCAATGAGAAGGTTTCCCCATGTTGTTGCCCTCTGATTCTCCCTCTGAGCTGGCACTCAGAGAAAGGCCCCAGATGTTGACTGTAGCATCAAGGTAGATTGCAGTTGAAATACTGTAAAGTACTGCAGTTATAAGGTATGCAAGGCTTTATGAATTAAAATCAGCACCTTGAATTAGGCTTAGAAGGCTATAGGCATCCAAGACAAACAGATCAAAACCAGTCTTGTATGTTCAGATTGATGTGTCCCAATTATTAGTCTGGCTAGCACATTTTGCACAAGCTGCAGCTTCTGAACAGTCTTCAAGGGCAGTCCATGTGAAGATCATTTCAGTAATCTGGAGATCACCAGACCATAGATTAGTGAAACCAGGCTATCCTTGCCCAGATAACTGGGCCCACAGCTGGAATTTGCAAAGGCACTCCATGCCACTAAGACCACCTGAGTATCAAACAACAAAAATGGTTCAAGGAAAATCCCAAAATTATGTATCTGCTCATTCAAGGGAAGTGTAACCCCATCCAGAACAGGTTGAACACCCTCCATCTGGCCCAGAGGAATTACTCACTAGAATCATCTAAGCCATGTCTGGATCCTACCTCAGTTTGTTAGTCCTCGTCCTAGCTACTGACTCAAGCCAGGCACTGTTTTAGTACAACCGTAGCCTAATCTGATGGAAATGAAAAGACAAAGTAGCACTGCATGTCATCCACACACTAAGCGGTAGTTGCTTGATCGTGATTTCTAAGATCAACCAATAACATTCATTTGAGTTACCATCTACTCTCCAGTTGGCTAAAATATAAAAAGGGCCACTTGACTGCATTGAACACTACCCTAGAGACATTGAGCTTTCAAAAACTGAAAGCTCGAGGTCTCGATGCCCTTAAAGTTAGATCACTGGTACTAAAATGGTATTTAAATTTAGCTGCATCATCTCAGTATTTTAGCAATTTGTGTTAGTTAGTAAACAAATAACCTAACAAAATAATAGATATTAAGAGATCCTACCATTATGGAAATTAGCTGAGATTTTTTAAAAAAAACTTATATCTATTTATAATGTATTAAATTACTAATAAAACACTGTATTTTAAACATAGTTTTAATATAAACTACCCATCCATATAACTAATAAAAGGTGTACAGAACTGCACAAAACAAACACAAAGAAGAAAAGAAACCCCCACCAATGCACCAAGCCTCATGCCTGGCAAAAATTCAGTTTTCCTTTAAAATCCATAGAAAACAGAACAAAAAAATCTTAAACCTGGGACAGTTATGGCTAAGGCAAATAAATAGATAACAACACCATTTTAAAAAGTATACATTTTAAGGCAGGCCATGTATTTTTGAAATCTTATTAAATGTTTTCATGAAATAACAACTCATTTATTAACATGGGTTGATAATAAAGAGCCAAATCTAATAAAATATTACAAAGAAAAGTAATGTTGAGCAGCCTTCAGAGAGATCCTTTTTCCTTTTTCCTGGCTCCATCTAATGGCTAATCTGGATTTTACAAGACATTTGTACGTTCTCTAGGCTTTCACAACGTATCATCAAGAAATCTATGACTAAATGTGTTCAATTATATAGAATGTCAGCTTACTTTTGATAGACTATTCTAATTGTTCCTAAACACAGTTTCAGCTGAATACAAGCATTAAAATATAACAAAATGAATTTTTAAAAACACTTTTATGGATGGAATGCTTGAGCTTTAGTTCTATTAGTCATTTCTTAATTGAAAGATTTGTTCACATTTCCCTATCATAAAAAACAGTTCTAAAAAGAGTCACAGTTTCTAGATGGTGCACATGGTATCCATTTCTTTGCTCAAAAAGAAAAATCTCTTTTGCTTCTACCCTCTCCATTATTTGTTCTAGTAAGCACCCTTGCTATTTTTTAAAAAATACACTTTCCAATTAACATATAGCCTACCCTTCCGCACAATTCCATATAGTGCAAGACTCTTAAATCTAAGTTCAAGTGCAGATGTTTTGACTTTCAGGATCCTTACAGAAGGGCCTGACGAAACTGCAATGGATTCCTGTCAGCCATGCAACACTGGAAAAAAGGGGCTCATGGACAATTGTCGTGTCTCATCATTATTTTTTTTTCAATATTGCAAGAAAGGTGCGATTCTTATGATATCACTTGCTGCTTTCACCCTCTCTGCATGAGAAGACCAACAGTGTCAGTCATTATTCACATTAGCCAGCCTGGAACAGTGGCAGATAAAGTGGCCTGCATTTGATGGAACTATGTATAAATGTACCTGTTTCTGGAAGATGATTGTTGGAGAGCATATCAAAACAAACATGAGCACGAGAACTAAGCAGCTATTGAAACAACTCTGGGTTATGCTGTGTGAAAGCAATAATGTAATATTATTGCAGAAGCAATAATAATTATTTTTAAATCCCAAGCTATGATTATCTCCTGCAGCACTGTTAAATTCTTTATTACAAATGAAAACAATATAGCTCAGCTACAGCTCTGCTCAAAGAAGCCCCTGCTCCAAAACTCAGTGACCAGGTATGGAGGGTATTAATCAGAGAAGCAGGTAGAAGGCCCATAGTAACTCGAAAGGACCTGAAAAGATCCAGAGCTGAGATGGGATAAACCATCAATTGGACAAGGATCACCTGGATGCTCCACAAAACTGGGTCTTATGAAGGTGTGGTAAGAAGAAAGTCATTGCTAAATTAAATCCGTATTAAAGCCTGATTTTGCCTTTGCAAAAAGTCATGTGGGAGGCAAAGGAAACATACTGCAAAAGGTTCTCTGGTTTGCTAAGGCCATGATGGAACCTTTTGCCCTTGCTGCAAAGCGCTTTGTGTGGTGTAAAGCCAACAGCACTCAATGCCCTGAGATCGTCATCTCCATAGTGAAGCAATTTGATGGCAGCACCTTGTTGTAGGGATGCTGTTCCTTATCAGGAAATTGGAAGTTGACCAGGACTGACAGCAAGAAGGTTAAAACCAAATGCAGTGCAATTCTAAAGGAAATCCTGCAAGGGACCTGGGACTGGGACAGGACAATGACTCAAAACATACAGGCAAATAATGCTGGAGTGGTTTCAAAATAACCACTACCTGTAAGCGCTACCTGAAGGAGTGCTTACATCCATATACGCCCGCCCGCCCGCCCCCTGAGATCTGCGGGAGAGGCCCTTCTCCGGGAACCCTCCATGAAGGAAATTAGGAGGGTAGGTACTCGGAGGAGGGCTTTCTCTGCGGTGGCACCCAATCTATGGAATGCGCTCCCCAGAGAGGTCCGCCTGGCGCTGAAAAACAAATAACGACGGCGCCAGGCGAAGACCTTTTTATTCAAACATCATTTTAATTGCTAATATTATTTCCTTATTTTATTCTGTGGCCAGGGTGACTTATTTTAGATTGTAAATTCGTTTTATATTTTTAATGTATTATATTTTAATGTTTTGTGAGCCGCCCCGAGGCTTCGGCGAATGGGGAGGCATAGAAATTTTCTAAATAAATAAATAAATAAATAAATAAATAAATAAATAAATAAATAAATAAATCCCAGTCAAAGTCCAGATTCAATCCAACAGAGAGCCTGTGGCAAACCTTGAAATCCATTGAAGCTGATGAAGCTGGAACAGGAATAAATGGCACAAACTGCAAGATCCAGATGCATGAAGCTAAAAGAGACTTATCTATGAAGACTCACAGCTGTATTTGTTGTCTGAAGTCAATACTGGGTAGGTGCTTCTACCTGGTATTGACTCAGGAGGGTGAATACTTACGCAAGTAACCAAGTATGCAGAAGGCACTCAAAACTCATTGCATAAATCATACCTGCAAATATTATTTTAAAACAGGCATTTGTTTCTCTTTCAGCCTGCTATATAAACTTAAAGGGCAATTTGCCTTAACTAAGGAATCTGTGTTTATCAGATTCTTTGCTGTGGTCTTTTTTCCTGCTTTATCTCAACAGTTTTGGGAAACAGTGAATTAAATAATGGGAAGAAAACCTTAACTACAGAAGGAAAATGTTGCATAAAGAAAATGTATCTCCTCCATACATGATTAGATTATCAATAAAATGGTAGTCTCTCAGAGGAAGTCTGCATGGGAGTATCCCAGGCTTTATATTGAACTGGAAATGGAAGGAATTGTCCCTGGGAAAAGATGCTGTGTATGGACTACAGGTCCACACACTACAGAATGGCAGATTCAAATGTAGGCACTGTGTGCTTTGGGAATTGGAAATGATGAATGGCCTGATCCACAGAAGCATGTGTAGAACTCTTGACTACTTAGAACGTTGAGAAGCTTCATACATAAAGTGCATGATATCACTGGTAGCCTAAAAAGAAATCATGCAATCATGGCCGGTTGTATTCAGCATTCCTCTCTAGCTGTGGCCATGTTCACTGCTTTTCAGCCCGTAATATTTGGCTTGTGAGAGTACCTGAACACATTCAAGTTGCCATCTGATGTCACTATATGCATGTGCTAAATACACATGTATGGACTATCCCTGATTCCTGAACAGTTTCCAGCAAAGCAGTATCAAAATATTTGCGCTCTTATGGCAAAATTGTGGCAAACATTTCTGTCTTTGTTTCAGTTCTAAATCTCTTGAATCTTCCTATCTATTTATAAAACAACGTTTTTATGATGATAAACTTGTACTATATTTTGTGCATCCCAAATATCCCGTAGCAGTACAATTATGCACCAAGTCACAGTATTTTGTGATACTGCATATTTTAATGAGCAACAAAAATGAAAGCATCCTTGAAATAATGAACAAGGACTCATATATTAGTGGCTTATTGGGAAGCAAATGAATAAAAATTACAAGTTCCAAAAATTGCTATATAAGCCTATTTTCAGTGTGAACTAGAAAGCATATTCTTGCTTCTGGAATCAAGCCTGATATTCATTTTCAGCTGCTGGAAACACTTCTATTTGCAAGCTCATCATAAGGGTATACAGCCAATAAGGTGTCCTCAATCAATTTTATAGCTTGAAGTGCTATAAGAAGAAATTCACACGAAGGCTTCTAGTCATTTATAGCTTTATAATTTGAAAGAAGCTTCCTCCATAGTGCTCCAAAAGCTTTAAGGGGACTAGCAGAGACCCTGAGGCACTTGTATAACATCCATCTGGTCACCCACTATCATTACAAAATAGAGCACCAGGCTTTCCTGCAGCTGCAGTTTCCTAACAAGTAGTCCAAGGCATAATTTGTTACAATGATATGAGGAGAAGGTGAAATCCTGCATGACAGGTTCTCGATCTGACTTGAGAAAAAGGGCTACAGACTTCATAGTGGATAAAACAATGAAAATATTCCAGGCTAAAGATTGTAAGCCTAATTAACTGAACATTCATTCTGATTCACCTTTCCACTTAATATAATGTTGTACTTATCTATATGTGCATACACATTTTTCCTCCTGGGAATTTAAAATACATAATAATTGCTTCCCTCCACTATGTGGCATCCTACACACCTTAATAACCTTAACAGAATACACATATACGTGCATATACACATTTACAGAAACCCCAAATTTATTTGTTGTGTATATATCTACTCAGCACACTCATCAGTTTAGATGTCTCTTGGATTATTTCAAGTGAGCTGGTAAAAAGGGTTTAAGATTAATGGTAGGATAGGGCAGGGCTGGATAAGAGTGAAGTTCATTTCTTCCTGGCTAACCAGACAATAGGAGAAAAGGCTACAGAATCTGACAGAAGATATCAAGCAGAACCTTTGGCAAAAGCTTTCTTATCAGACTGAAATACATCACACAGCTTTAGCTTAAAGGATTAAGTTTGGGGCAGTGCTTACCTCTCTGCCTCAGAATGCAATCATATTTGAATATGATTAATAAAAATATGTTTAGTTTCTCTGCTGTATTGGAATACCCACCTCAGCATCATACTCCCAAAGTTGATTTCCTCTCATGTGGTGACACTTTAACATAATCACAGGACCGTTGAGTCTGGAGACATCCAAACATAAATCATCTGTGCGGATCTCCTTGTCAGCAGTATATGAAAATACCTGGAAGAAATGAATGGCTATAATATATGCTAGTCCTTTTCCAGAACTATTTGTCTACCCATGGCCAATGAAAGGCAGTACACATAACAAACTCTTTTGCTATATAATAGGTATTAGCTAAGGAAATGTGGCTTCCTTACTGTGGAGCAGCCATAATTATCCTTCCAGATACTCTGATTCAGGGAGCATAGAGAGAATCCTCTCTTGATACCAAAAGTTGTGATGGGGATGGGTACCGCCCCTGAGATTCAGTTTCCTATGGACAAGGGTGTGTTACTAGATACCAATAGGAATGTTACAATTGCCATTTCAAACATAACTTGAAGGTTACAAATAATTTGCAATTATACCCTAATTAAATACCCTAAAACAGTTTAATTAAACCAATCATTTTTTGTTCTGATATTATAATTATATCAGAACAAAACAACCCTCAAGTGACAGTATAGTGATGTATAACAATATATAAATAATACACTTTAAAGAAAGATAGAAATCTTCATATATCCATCTAGACACTACAGACAAAGATCTTTTCTACATGAGGCTGTTAAACTGAATTATCTATATTACCCAATTGAGCCTCTATTACCCAATCAAATTGAAATCTAAGCACTATACAAAGGGCATTTCTTTTTCTACTTTTCTGCTACATAATCTCTAGGTGGCACTGTGGTACAGTGAAATAACACTAATTCAAAATGAAAAATACAGTTTCCTTTATTTTTAAAAAATAAATGTCACATTTTTCCTGTTTTGAGAAAAAAAACTTGTCAAAAGTGCTTTTCAGTCACGGACACAAAACTGGAAGAGCACTATTTATAAAAAGGTAAATAACACAAGTAGGGAACTGCAAGTGCACAATAAACGCAAAAAAGTTCTAAGTCGTTTTCCACATAGAGACCACTTTTAGTCAGATATTTTACACATAACATTTGTTATCTTAAACTGTGTCTGAAATTTGATGTAATGCATTCCAGTGGACTGTCTGAATTAAAAAATAAACAATCATATTATTAGGGCTGCAGTTACCTGGAAACCCAGCAGAGCTTACTTCCACATAGATATTGGATATCCAAGTGCAGAAATGCCCTTTTTAGAAACTCAGAACAGCCCTCAAAAGCAGCCTTAGAGAAAGTTCAGTAGAACACTCTAGCTTGCACGTTAGGACAACCTGGATCACTAACATCAGATAAGTGCTAAAGCATCATGAAGATGAAAAATACTCGAGGCCACCACTGGAAACTACAATTGCCATGGTGAATACAAAAAATGCAGCAAAGTTAATGTGAGTGATTGGGGAAGCCTGAATTCCACCGAGTTGAAGAGAAATCTCCCATCACTACATTCTGGGATGAACCCACTAGGAAGGACCAAAGTCACTGTCTCCTAGTCCCAGCTGATCCAGGCAGATCAGAATGAAAATATGGACGCTAGAGTTAAAAGCCACTGAGGGATCCAGAGGAACCAGTAGGGTTTCATATTCTCATATTTTCTTCCCAACTCAGGTCATCCACCCAGGAGGCCAAGGTTGTTGGCCTGAAACCAGGCAAATCTGGACTGGAACATATATAAATACTGTTTTTAAAACCACCTGGAGATAAGAGGTCCCACACCATCCATCACCTTGTCCCCAAAAGGAAGATTAGACTACAATGGGGTTCTCCAATTCAGCAACTCTTAATTTATTTAACAGGGACATCAGTACTGCATCCTTAAAGGCAGATGGTTCCACTACCAGCCCTTCAAGGAGGCATTCACTATCTCTGAACCCAAGTCCGCAAATGTGTCCCGGTAGATTTTAATAACCACAATGGACAGGGAATTTTCCTTCAGATTTGCTATCCTAAGAGATGCCCTAAGACATTAGCCTATAGATTATTCTAAGAGAAATTCTAACATTCTGATGGGAGACTTTTTATTATTATTATTATTATTATTATTATTATTATTATTACTATTATTATTATTATTATTATTATTATAACATTTCTAAGCCGCCCCGAGGCTTCGGCAAGGGGCGGCATAGAAATGTTAAAAAATACATTGAAATACAATAGAACATAATAAATTACCATTAAATACAAAAATACAAAAAATACACTGAGTTACAAACATAATAATATAGAATTAAAATTATCTGTATAAAATAAGTAAATAAATAATATAGGAGGAGAAAAGAGAAGGAAGAAGAAGTTGCCCTGGCCAGATCATATGTTTTAACAATTAAAATGATGTTTAAATAAAAAGGTCTTTACCTGGCGCCGGAAAACCAGTAACGACGGTGCCAGGCGGACCTCTTTGGGGAGTGAATTCCATAGGATGGGCGCCACCGCAGAGAAAGCCCTCCTCCGAGTACTCACTCTCCTAATTTCTTTCATGGAGAGTTCCCGGAGAAGGGACTCTCCTGCAGATCTCAAAGGGCGGTTGGGCATATACGGACGTAAGTGCTCGTTCAGGTCCATCCGCTTTTACCATGCCCTCCACAATTCTCTAAACATCTATCATCTCCCTTTTAGTAATCTTATTTTATCAGCTGAAAAGTTCTCAAAACATATTTTAACAGGAAAGGTATCCCAATTCATTCTGCTTTCTGTTTTCTGCACTATACTATTATTTCTGAAATTTGCCAACTAGCATTACGCAGAATTTAGATTCATATACAAGTGACATTGCATTTATATGGTCATGGCCAGCCCTATTATAAGGCAAAACGATGAGGCAGATACAGAGGATAAGAGAGGTGTCAGCAACCATGTGACACCTGGTATTTATTTTGCATGGAAAAAAAATTTTGTTGCTAAAGAAGTTCCAGTTAATTATTTTGCAACTGCCTGATTATACTATGATTCACTTGGTACAGTACATTTTAAATGTGAGAGGAACAACAAACAGAAGTTTCATTTAGGGTAGCAATGCATCTTGGATACATTAGCAGCAACACCATGACCTTCTCCTTTTTGGGGGTAGGATAGAGGGAAAAGGGGGAAAGAGAAGGAAGCATCATAAAAGGGAAAACGTGGAGATAAAGTCCAAGCTATAAAGATGGATTCTGGGACAAGAAAAAAACCAAAGAAAATTTAAAGCAACCTCAACGGCAGATATTTTAATTTTCTGCAAAACTCCTAATTATTGTGAGTTCACCTCTCACTTCATTTATAGTATTCTAATTAAAGCTACAGGAAAAGCACTCTTTTAATTGTTGAAGGAAACCTTTTGCCAATTAATTGCTGAATACAGACTTTGGTGAGGCATGCAAATAGATATGATTTCATTACCAATTAGATAACACATGCAAATCATATCCAGTTACCAATTAACATGCTTCAGAGAAATAAAAAAATATTAAAATCAGATTAAAGTTTTACTTTTGCATATTCTAATATTTAATTACAATGCCCTAGAGCTATTTGCAAAACATTTTCATGTATGCTTAGGTGATGCTGGGGGACTATGGCTCTGCGCCATGGCAGCTTTGCCATGGAGTACTGCAGGGATCCATTTTGTCCCCTTTGCTATTTAACATCTACGTGAAACCACTGGGAGATGTCATCAGGAGGTGTGGGCTGCGGAATCATCAGTACACTGATGAAACCCAGCTCTATCTCTCATTCTTAACTAATCCAGGTGAGGCAGTGGCTGTACTGAACCGGTGCCTGGCCGAGGTAATGGGCTGGATGAGGGCCAATAAACTGAAGCTCAATCCAGACAAGATGGAGGTCCTGTTGGTTGGCGGATTGGGCTTCGGGGAAGGGGACCTGAACGGGGTTGCACTCCCTCTTAGGGACAAGGTCTGCAGCTTGGGAGTGCCCCTCGACCCAGAGCTTTCACTGGAAGCTCAGGTGACAGCGGTGGCGAGGAGCGCTTTCTTTCAGCTTCGGCTGATCAATCAGCTGCGTCCCTACCTGGAGAATGACTGCCTGACGACAGTGATTCACGCATTGGTGACTTCCCGACTTGACTTCTGTAACACGCTCCACTTGGTGCTGCCCTTGAAAACAGTCCAGATACTTCAGTTGGTTCAAAATAGAGCTGCCAGGCTGCTGACGGGGACTGGGCATTATGTTCACATGACTCCAGTTCTCCGTCAGCTTCACTGGCTTCCCATTGAAGTCCGGGCCCAATTCATATATGCCTGCCCGCCCCTTGAGATCAGCGGGTGAGGCCCTTCTCCGGGAACCCTCCGTGAAGGATATTAGGAGGGTAAGTACTCAGAGGAGGACTTTCTCTGCGGTGGCACCCCTTCTATGGAATGAGCTCCCCAGAGAGGTCCTCCTGGCACCATCATTATTTGTTTTTTGGCGCCAGGCGAAGACCTTTTTATTTAAGCGTTATTTTAATTGTTAATATTATTTATTTATTTTAGTCTTTGGCCAGGTCAACTCAAATTATATTGTTTTTATATTGTGATTATTTATTTATTGTTGTGAGCCGCCCCGAGACTTCAGCGAATGGGGCGGCATAGAAGCTTCCTAAATAAATGAATGAATGAATGAATGAATGAATGAAATGCATTTTTACATTAGTGATTAGCAAAGCATTTCAGCATGCTATACGGGATGTAGAATGCTATAATTCTGTCTCATCATTCTGCAGGACTGCTCAAGTGGTCCACTCTTTCTCAATTAAAATGCCTTTGTTTTCTGCCACATATCTAATGTTGTTTGCAGGTTATAATCATATTAAGGGCTAAGCAAAACTTATCCTTCAAAGGCTGAGAAAGAGGGGGCATTTTCACTGTTTTTGGAGGATTAATTTTGAGATTGGCATATGAAATTCATCAGCACTCCTGCTGGTTTTTCAACCCGGCAGCCGCCATTTTTCATTCATGGCTTCCAGCAATGCTTTATCATGTAACCTGAAGAGAAGAATGGTAGCCACAATGGCTTTCCTGAGAAATAAAAATGGTGGCTACTAGCTGAAAAAAGGCTACATGAGTGTCAATGAATCTTCACTCCCACTGAAATTTTCCATCCATGAAAAGCAGAAGACAGAGTTACACCATTCCTTACTAATAAACCCACTTCCCCACCACAAGTTCTTGTAGAGTTCCTTTAGAGGACTTTCAATGTTCTTTTACAGAACTTTTAGCCTGGTATCTTATCAGTTATGCATTTAACATGCATGCAATCTATTCCAACCTCAGCTAGACGAGTTCTGCACAAGTTGAACCGGCTATTTCTGTGGACTGCCAAATACTTATTTTACAATCCCATGCAGAAAACAAGAGTTTCCAAATGAATTGCTGGTGAATTGTTTCCAGGGCTGAGGTAGTTCTTCATTCCTTTTGTACCTTTAATTATGTTATTAGAAACTTATTTAACAGTCTAGACACAAGCAACTTACACGAGGCAGAGAGGGAGGCTAGAAGAAGAAGATGGGAGATAGGGATGCCAGAGAAATCCTCATAGAATACGACTCTCACTGGCAGAAGGTGGTGGAACCTCAGGAGAGCTTTCATTTAGCCTTCATTAAATTTCATGATTTTACTTTGTTAGCAATGAAAACTTCCTAATGCATGGACAATGTAACTTCTGTCCCACCATGACCCAGAAGGAGGTCACACTCTGTCATGAATTTCAACATATTAAGTTAAACCTACCTCTTTACTTAAAAAGCACTGGCTTGGTTATATTTGGTTACATGAGTTGAACCTTAAGAATATTGTGACAATCATTTTGAAAACAAGATTTTTACCTGGTTTCCTCCCATGCCGTGGCAGTTGAATATACCCACTTTTTCATTTTCCTTGCGTCCCATATTATCTAAGCATTGGTTTGTTTCAACATTTCTGATCTTGGGTAAAAAATACAACAAGAATTTTTTAAAAAATTAGTAAAACAAGCAAAATAGAAAGCAGCATAGCAATTTAAAATTATTTAAGAGTAGGAGCATCACCAGATAATGGAAGACTTCTGCAATAAGATTTGCTCTTTAGTAAGGATATTTAGGATTGCAAATTATTATACAGTTTTCACAATTTAATCCTATAGCTCCCACCTTTTTGACCCATGGGCACATTTGAGAACTTGAGAAACTGATATGGACATCACCACAAAATGCTTCAGCATTTATCTGTCACATACAAGGATTTTAGGCTGTGTCTTATTCAGTAAAAATGTCTGTTTCATGTCTACCGGACAATGCAACCTTGTTTTAATAAGGGGTTGTCTAATTCACCTGACTGCTAGTGGTGCAGTATAGTTAATACTCCCTTTAACTATTTGTTTTGACAACATCCAGTAGTGGTGTCTTTTCAACAGAGATGTGGATAAATTCTGTACTGGGGCAGTCTTCAAAATTCACTGATACATGCCTTTTAAATTATTTGCCTGCTTCGTGGAAATAAACAGACACAAACTCTTCTGCTTGTTCTGCATTACTGCCCAGAAGCACTGAATTGCCATTGTGCAAGTGGTGGAGGTCTTTCGCACAACAGAATTGACAAGACTTTTGTGAGTGGTCAGTCAGCACTGGATACTGGCCTTTATTTCAAATTCATTAAGGACACCTTTTTAGTCAATCATCATGATGAATCTAATTGATGAATCGATTAACATAGAAGTACAAAACTATTATATTTGCTTAGGAGAAATGAGCATGTAGCCCGCAGAGATGGATGCCGATGGAAATTAAAAAGAAACTGTACGTCCTGTGTAGCCGTTTGGGTTGGTTGCATAGTGATACATGTTAGAACTTTCAACCACTATCACTGAAGAGATGTTTCATAACAAGGAAGTACTATTACAAGTAGGATTCTACAATAAAATTATACTAAGAAGTACTACTACAAATAGGATTCTATTTTACTACTCCAATAGAAAATGGTTTTCTTGCCACTGCATTTCAGGGCCCGATTTTAAGTGATGGTATTGACCTCTAAAGCATTAAACGAGTTGGGACTTAGTTATCTAAAGATCTACCTTCATAAATATCAGACTGTTCACAATTTGAAATCTAAGTCACCAGTCCTACTAACAGGCTTACCTTTTAGGGCAGCTAGGCAGATGGGCACAGGGGAGAGGGCATCTTCAGTGGCCTCATATTCATGGAATGCAGTTGTAATACATCAGGCCCCTTCACTACAGACCCTTTAAAGAGCCCTAAAGTCTTCTTTGTTTTTTACTGCTGCCTCCTAAGAAGATTTTTATTGGGTTGCTACGGCTTAGCTGAAATTGTATATTGGATGCCAGTGTTTTTACTTCCCTAGATGCTTTGTTAATGTTTTATTATGGTTTTGGAATTTATTGTTATATAAGTTGGAAATCAATTTGGGAGATTTTCTGTTCTGAAAAGTGCTCAATAATATATTAATAGGCATGCTGCTGCACCCATTGTATGTCAAGATGGCAACAAATATTTTATATTTCTTATTTTTATTAAAAAGTAGAATATGGAAAAAAGGATATTTGCACAAATGTTACATATAAAATCAAATTCAAAAAATTCATGAGAAGTCAGTAATTGTTACCTCTTCTACACTTAATTCATTACTACTTAATTGAAATTCATAGAGCAATTGTTCTAATACTAACTTATTTTCCATTCATTTTAAATTAATTTTAAATAGTAACAAAGCATTTGTATTAAAATTATAACACACTAATGATATATTTATAAGCTCTATTTTAGTTTTAAGTAAATTTTACACTAAGTTTCCTATTTATCATTACATTCTTTAGTTGGTCTTCCCTCCCTCCCTCCCTCCCTCCCTCTCTCTCTCTCTCTCTATATATATATATATATAGAGAGAGAGAGAGAGAGAGAGAGAGTTAGTTTTGCTGTTACTGCACATTCAGTTAGCTTATTCTTCCAACCTCCTCTAGCTGGGTAGTCTTCTCTTTTCCACAGTTTCATTGTTTGGCAGATTGCTTTAAAATGTTCATTTTGAAAATGGCAAAGAGATATGCAACCAACTAAAATGACAGATTACCCATGCACAATCATTTTCTCTAATTTCTGGCAGTGACAAGCCAGTAAACTCAGCCAAACGTATTTCCAAATGTTGCTATTAAGGTACATGTAAGATATGAAAGACATTTCAATAAGTGGAAAATTAATTACTCTCTCACCAGTGTCCTGACAGTATACTTTTTGTGAAGCTTTCTTAACTTCGTAAGCGTACATCAAGTGGTAACAATGCCAATTAAATCCATTCCAGATTTAGGTTGTGACAAAATGTGGAAAACCACAGAAATTGAATGTTTCTGTAAAGCAGTGTGAGCCTTGCTCCTTTACAATTTGCAATCTTGAGTCATTCCTAATAAAGGTATTGTGCAAAATGTACCGTTGCTATACAAAGATGTAATCTTTGGAGGGAAGAAGGGAATGCACCTATAGGCCCACTGGACAGCTAGCAACTGAAACTGACAAGCAAGACTTATTTCACAGATGCAGCTTGAAATTCTACTCCTGTTACCATAGAAACCTAGCTCTTATTGGTAAAAATAAGGTGGTTTTAATGGGTGTTTCATAACTTCACTTCCCTTGGTTTCTCTGTCAATTATTTGACAAAACATATTATTCCATGATTAAACTTCATCTTTGAAATAATTGGTCTTGAAATATTATTAGATATCTTTCTGAAAACATGACTTGACTGACAAGTCTTATAGTGGACTTAACCTAGCCTTGAATTTATAATTCTGAAGGGAGAGATTAGTATATTTCCTAGGTAAATGCAACCCATTTTAAATACATCACCGTCAGATCTTTCACACACAAACATCCACAAGGTTTAAGATTAAACAAGGTGAAAGATGGCAGAATTATCTAGTAATACTGAATGATTGGGGGTGGGGGCTGGATGGGTTTTATGGCTAAAAATAAGATTTTGACAGTTTGAGACAATTCAGTTCTGTGGTTCCAACACTTTCTACCAGGCACCAGAATTCAAAGATCCTTCCCCAGTTTCTCAAACATATTCTC
Organism: Varanus komodoensis; assembly: GCF_004798865.1. Taxonomy (NCBI): domain Eukaryota; kingdom Metazoa; phylum Chordata; class Lepidosauria; order Squamata; family Varanidae; genus Varanus; species Varanus komodoensis. The sequence goes on from NW_025336598.1 coordinate 36,981,158, forward strand.
AGGAGCAGGGAAATCTGTACAAAAGCTTCAAGATCTGAATGTCCCTGTGAACCAGAGTTGGCGGAAAATACCAAGAAGTAAATTCCCCATATTTTCAGTTGTCAGTGGGCATTCCCAGTTGGGGTTGTACAAGGAATCCATTTGGGATTGGTAATCCAACCAGTTTCCCTGACTTGGTCCTCCAGGGTCTGTTCCATTCCTCCTCACAGTTGTCAACTAGCTTGGCCTTGGCACTACAGTTTTCTGCTAGGCTTCCTTAACTTTGCACATCAAATAAGCTCATTTTAAAATTATTATTTCAGCTCTTGTTTAAAAGCTCAGGAAATTTCTGTCCAAGTTTCAGGCTCTGAAACACACATACTGTTGCTGGGAAGAAGGTGGAGAAGAAATAACTGAAAGTAATAATGTGTCTATTTGATATGTGCATATATGGAGCGCTAGCAGATAATAATACATAGTGTCAATATCAAATTATGAAACTGACGACGACAAGTTATTTGTGAAGTAGGGAAGATGGCAAGTTATGGGCAAAGTAGCTGAAACTGGCAAGGCATATGTCACGGGAATATGCTGCATCAGTTACGCAGTGCACTTGCAAATGTGATAAAATATTTAAAACAATGCAAACCTATTCATGCAAATTGCACGCTTCAGTCTACAATTGTGCAAGGGGTTATGAAGATTATCATGTGTGCAAATGGTGCTACAAATATGTAGATCTCACTTCCCAACATGTACAACTGTTTCACTCTCATTTCCAAAGGCCTGATGTGATCTGTTTTCAGTCACTAGATCAGAAACACCGTGGAGGTCCCTCCTGCTCCAATAAAGGAAAGGGTGGTACCAGGGTGGAACCCAAGATTAAACATTTAAATGGAGGCCTGAACAGAACTGGGCCAAAACAGAATTATCTGAACTGCATCTACTCCAAATAACTGCCGGAGAAGCTCATCTATCACTAGCAGATATGTGATGGATGTAGTAACTCAGGTTCTTCTCTTGCCAGTGCAAGTGTTTCGGAATTTGTCCTATCTCGTACTGTTTGCTCAAAGTACAACTGTAAAATGGGTACAGCACCACTTTCATCTCAAGAACCAGATTCCACTTTGGAGAAGCTTTTGGAGGTGCATTCCAGTTGTGGGCCGGGCCGAGTGCTGGAGAACAAAGGCAAAACTGACAAGGTGAAACATATGTGTATATTTAAGGATAAAGCTCTCCCTGAAGAGGCATTTCAACCTTCAGAATGGGGAAAAACTGCACAAAATCCAAGGGGTCATCTAGCGATTGCTTGTCTAGGGAAAGGGTCAGGGGAGGGACCATCATTAATATCCTGGACAGCCAGACTAAAAGTTTAGGCAGGGTGAATTTGGCATCTAGTCCAGAATTCTGTATCCCTGCTTTAAACAAGACACACACACACACTGTGAGGAACATCACAGGGGACAATTAGACAGCTTAGTTCAGCGGAGACATTCCCTCTTAGAAACACACTCTTAAAATAAGCGATTCATACCTCTCCAAGGGAGAAATACCTTCGTGGGATCTGGGAGTCAGGATAGACATTTTCTAGGTACCATGAAAACGGTTTACATTTTAAAGTCTCTCTCAGTGTTTTCCTGACCGTTACATCTCCATAATCCACTTTGACAACTCCTGTAATTAAAAAATAGTAATTAATATTCATATATTTTCAAATCACATAGGACTTACTAGCTAGATTTGTATCTTATAGTAATCTAGACAAATTACTTGTGGGCAACCTGGAAATAATGATGTACATACTTTCCTCTTCTTTTTCTTATTTTGTTTACAAATTCTATTTTTGTGAAGATAGATGGTCTAAGCGAAAACACTTTACTTATAAACTGAATAAAAATGTATCTAAAAAGTTACCCTAAATGTCTCATCCCTGTTTCCAAAAACATTGGGATGCGACATGAATGTTCATCATGCATTTAATATACATGGAATTAATTCTATGGTACTTCTTTGTGAGTGAGCAAGAACAGGAAGGCAGCCTCAGCCAAAATACTTAAGCCCTGCTATCATTGCACCTGCTGGTGGGATGCATCACCCTGAGACCTAGCCTCCTTAAGGTACTATGTGACATCTCCATAAACTAGTAATCACCAGCCTATTTAGCTCTACTGAATTAAGGAATCAATCTATGGCAAGCACAGGCCCCTGAACGAGTCAAAGAGCAGGAGGAATGGTGGAGGCCTCTCATTTGCTACTCTCCTGCTTTGCATTTTCTGCTGGATGGACTTTTTTGCCCAGTTCCTAACTCTGGCTGAGGTGCTGCCTCAGGTGCTTCCTCTGCCCATCACACACCGCCTAGGTTAGCTCCCTTTTCTAAAGGGCAATGTGCTGGACTGGTCAGATTTCTAACAGGACAGCGTGCAGCACTGTGAATCCTCACTGTGCAGCTATGCGAGACAGAACTGTAGCGAGGCCAATACAAACTAATTGATGATGTGAGCCGCCCCGAGGCTTCGGTGAATGGGGCGGCATAAAAATGTTTTAAATAAATAAATAAATAAATAAATAAATAAATAAATAAATAAATAAATTCCATTTCTATAAATTTTTGAGAGTCATTGCAACAAAAACAACACACTTTAGAAGTAAAATGATTTTAACTGGCCTTTCCATGGGTGTTTTTGGTGCAAACCAAAACAACCAGTTAAATTCCAGCCCAGATCTGTATCCTCCTATATGAATCAGACAATGACTGAGCAATTATTTCCTGGATTTATGAGGGACTATATGGTTGGAAAGGAACAGTATATAAAGAACTATATGCCACGACACTTTTAACTTGCAAGTACAATGGTATAAGAATCTACCACATGGCCCCTTCCAGAAAACTAATTTCCACATGGAACCCCTTCGATTTACTACAGAAATGTACTGTGGGAAAATGGCCGTCTGCATCTGCCCGAACTTTGGAAAAAAGGAGAGAACGAGAGAGAGAGAATGGCAGCTTCTTCAAAGCACATGCTTTTGAAAACAAGTTTAAGAAACAGCACTGCCTGCATATATTACAATTGCTGATGTATTTAATTCCCTATTTAGAAATGTGCTACAGAAGTGACAGTACTAGAACAGACAGGCAATTATTGTAGCCTTTACACTATCAGGCACTGTTAGCATAAATAAATCAATTCTGTTACATTTCTATATGTTTCACCAGATTGACTTTCTGACAGCCTGTGAACCCTGATGAGAAACAACAGCCTGGCAGTTCTGCTGCAGACTCAACTAGCTTGTAGGAGGAAAAAATATGGAAACTGGGAAAAATATAAATGCATACGGCTGCAAATTTCATACTATTATGTCAATACAAACATATGCAAGGCACGGGGTAATTTTACGGACAGCCACATTTAGTGCTCCACATAGGGGCGAGGACACTTAAGCTGAGCAAACAAGCAGTGACAGGAAATAAAGATCTGTGGACAATGCTCCAGACATAAACATCCCATGTAACAGTATTCTAGCCTTAGAATCTTAGAAGATTAGAAAATCTAATCTTAGAGTAGAAAATCTAATCTTAGAGTCTAAGATTAGCCCTTAGCCCTGAGATGTTGGCAGAATGCACATGTGATAAGGACATGTTGTATTAAATGCAAGGATTTATCATATATTCTGAGATGACATTTTACAACCAATGTCTTTTTGTCAGAAGAAAGGATGTATTAATCAAGAATTTCTTCTCATACTGTTATCCATCAGTAAGCACACAGAGAAAAAATAATTCAGAATGATAAACACTTGACCAAACTAATAATATCTGATATTCAGTACTAGTGAAATCGCCCAACTCTACGGAAGAAGTTGGGTAAAACCTGGCCTGTAGAGTGCCCATCTGCTATCATCTACCCTCTCCTGCCATCTTCCGTTTTCCTTCCTCTTTCTCCCTTGCAACTTATTAAGTGTAGAATTGCAGAAGATTGCCCTAACTATCTGCAGTGGCTGATAGGAACTGCGGTAACCTCTTTGGTTATCAGACCATTTGAAAGCCAGGCAGAGCCTATGACAGCCGTAAATCATTCTGCTTTAAGTCTGAATCAAAGTCTGATTCCACAAGTGCAGGGCCAGTAGTGGCCCTGGAGGCATGTCCAGCAGGAAACTACTGAATCCCTAACTTTTCAATATTGATTAGACAAATAAGGTTGAACTAGTAAGAGAAAATGGATCTTTGTAAAGACAGTGAATTTTACCAGCTCACTGAGTGGCTGACAGACTCTCAGTCCAACATACCTCACAAGGTTCTTGTTGCGAGGATAAAATGAAGTGGAGGACTACATAAGCCTCCTCTGCTTCCTCACAAGAAGAAAAAGGTAGGATATAAATATATATATATATATTGCAATAAAACGATATCCTGATGTGCCAGGAGTGAACTGACTATTCTACCTTTAGCAGCTTGTGTACTGATACTATATATTTATTAAAAGCTTTTATATGCCATCCTTTATATAAAAATCTCAGGATGGCTTACAGTACTTTAAAAGAACAATTTAAAACAACAACTACTTCCATTAAATGAATTAAAACAGTAATAATGTATAAAACAATAAATAGCAATTAACACAAAATAAATCACAAAACAAAACAAGTGACTGCACATTAAAAGCTATTGATTTTAAAATGCCATTTAAATAAAAAGGTTTTGACCTGGCGCTGAAAAGAGTATAATTGCTTTTTATGTTATTTTTATTGTAATTTTAGTAAATTCAGTTGTCTATCTCACCTGAACATGTTTTTTTAATGACCTTGGTTTTATGGGATGATTAGCCAATATTTCCTCATGGAAGCTAGCAAAGGTTTTCGTAATGTACACTGTGCCCCTAGGATGGTTCCTGAGATCAATTTCTGCTATTGCCCATGAGTGGCACAGAAAAATGTCTGAGGCAAGGCATAGTAATGTTAAGTTTTCTGGAAAGGTTTAGAGTGGAAGACATTCCCCTAAGATTAGCTTAATCTGGGTAATGTTAATCTGAAAATCTTTTGTTTGCATTGGAAAGACAACCCCTTATGCTTTTAAAGATATTGTTCATTATCTGGGGCTTTAGGTTATAATCCATCCCAGGTGTGTTTAATTAAACACAGTCATTCTTCATCATATATTTTAGCTGTTTTAATTTGTTTTGGTTTCGTTTCTTTTGATAAGATTTTATGGTATTTTTATTATAGAGTTTTTAATCAGGGGTTGTAAACTACCTAGAGAGCTTCAGCTATGGCTATATTTCTATGGTATAGAAATATTATGATGATACTGATGATGATGTAGCCTCTTTATAGAAATACTTGTAACATTTTAAAGGCATGTATTTCCTTACATTATTGAAGTGTAAGGGAGCAGGGTAAAAATACTGAGAATGGGTGACATGCTAATATTTTTAGTAACTCAATGAACTATGCAAAATATGCCAACAATCACCCACTGATTTCAAAAGAACTCTCTTTCCCACTGAAGTTGGGAGGGACACCTTCAAGTTACATTATTTGTTCAATTTCAAACTGAGACATATATTCATTTCAATGGCATATGCATTCTTTCACATACTTGCTAAGGATCATTAACTGAAACATATTAATTAGAACTTCAAAACTGCAAAACTTGCCTAATACTGTATTTCACAGAATCATAGAATAGAGTTGGAAGGGGCCAGAGGGCCCCTGAGTCTAACTCCCTACTCAGAGCAGCATACCAAATTAAACTATCCCTCTTAGCTGTCCAGTTGCATCTTTAACATCTCTTGTGTGGGAGAGCCCACAACCTCCCTAGGTAATTAGTTCCATTGTTGTACTGCTCTAACAGTCAGAAAAATTTTCCTGATATCTATCCAGAATCTGAAATTTGCATTTGGCAGTCATTAATTGTTAAAGAATTGATTAAATGAAAATTCTTCAGTAGAAACAAGCACTGGAAAGTTTTGCATCCTGCATCGCTGAAAAGGAAAAACAGAGCCATCTGGGAGAACTCAGTTGTTGTTTTTGGAAATTATACTTAGGTGTACTGGTTATGCTACCTACTGTTTAAGTCCACTTACTTCCAGTAAGTTCTGCCTGCATACCCATAAATAAAGAGATATTACAAAGACACAAGAATTCTCCAGAATGTTCTCTCATCCAGAAAAAGCTAAACACTGTGGTATTATATTCCTAGGTTATTAGGGAGGGACACATTAAATGGGGGTCCATTGTCGGTCTACAGTTCCTATAAATGCAGGAGGTCCAAACTATGCTCTCATGGCTCAACTAAGTTACATCACGGGTTGATAAGCAGTAGAAAAAGGCTATGCATTTCTGACCCTTCCTTTCATCAGATACCATAAAACGGCCTGGGTTCTTACCCAAGGGTCTCCTTGAGTTCATGTCATAGGCAACCAACTCTTTTCTTGGAGCTCATTTTAGTGTCTTTCTCCCAGACTTGGAGCCTCCATTTCAGGGTCTTCCCTGGAAGTTGGCTACTACAGTTCACTTCCTCTGGGATCAGATCCTTTAGATTCCCAAGAGCTTTGATGAATTCAAGAAACTTTCACTTTAAGAGAGGTAGGCTTGATGTCAGTGTCTTCAAACCCAAGTTCTTAGAGATGATCATGATCAGGTTTGACAATATTTAGTAATTTTCAAGGCAGATATTATGTTCAGCATGCAGACATGCTCTCTGAAAGTTAACCCAACTGTAGTTTGTGGCGGTCCAATATATTAATTGAGAAGTACAAACATGCTGAAAACATGCTGAAAACAACTTTATCTGAACAATGTATAGGATTTGGACAGAAAATATATGAATTCTGAAAGGACACTTAAGAGCAAATTGGATACTTTCTAACAACTAAGAAAGCAAATCCAAAACTGAATTGTTTGTTTTAGTAAAACTCTATTTAAAAGAGGAAATTAATAGTCTAACCTTTTTGAATAAGATATTTACTTTTATCCATGGCATCCAGCAGGTGGTACTGTTCTCCCATAAAAAGCTGTGTTCTGATAATCTAAACAAAAAACCCCCTGCCAGTGAATTTTAATACAGCATAAATGAATTCGCACAAAAGAATAAAAATATATTCACATCTTACTAATGCATTAGGATGGAAGCTGGAAACTGATATGTGCTCGCTCTCTCTCTCTCTCTCTCTCTCTCTCTCTCTCTCTCTCGTTTGAGGGGGGTGAGATACATGAACATTTACTGATTAAACTCAGATATTTAACTTTATGAACATGTTAATAATAGTGCTCTACTTATGGCAGTGGCAGACATTGCAATAAATAGACTGCAGCATATACTTTTCATGTTTCAAGTATAATGGACAGAGAGAGAGTAGATTATAGCTTCTCCACATAAATGTTTGGGCCTGAATACTCATGATACTCCTGCATCTCAGCATGGCGCACACATTCTGCCTTCTGATTTTTCACATTACGCTACAAACTTAAGATCAGTTACTTAACCACTGTAATAACTTAATCATTATATTGTTGAAACCCATCCTGATGGCCTCCTGATGCTGGCTGCTTTCTTTCAATTTTGACCTCATCAAATGTTGCTGCTTGTCAATGTGAGCACATACGGAAAGTTTTAAAAAATTAACCCCAATACCTATGGTACAACCAAAGCCAGTCCTCATGTATACCATATTGCATTTCTGTCATTCTTTGCTTTTTGAGGATCAAAGATTGCATGAACAGTAGAACCCAACAGTAGTCAAGTTGGAAAGGACCTATAAGACCATCAAGTCGAACCCCTGCTCCATTCCCACATGTGGTCACCCAACTGGCTGCAGGCCCATGTCTTTCCAGATTAGCAAAGGTGCCTCAACATGCAAGCTCAATATATAGCTATATAAATTGAGTGTAATAAATGTGGATAGAAACAAGGTTCTCTTGGACATATCTGCATGTCAATCATAGTAGAGCTGGAAGGGGCCAAGAAAGCTATCAAATTCAACCCCTACTCAAGACAAGACTCCAGGTTAAAACATCCCTGACAGATGGCTGTCCACCTGCCTCTCAAATGCCTCCCATGGGAAAGAGACCACCACCTCTCTAGGCAAATGGTTCCATTATTGTACTTTTCTGAGAGAGAGGAAATTTTTCCTGATATTTAGCCAGAGTCTGGCTTCCTGTAACTTGAGATGGTTACTCCATGCCCTGCACTTTGGGAAGATCGAGAAGAGACCCTGGCCTTCCAATCTGTGACAACCCTTCACGTACTTGTAGGGTGCTATCATCTCTCTCCTCAGTCTTCTCTTCTCAAGCCTGAGTAAGTCCAGTTCTTTCAGTCTGTCCTCGTAAGGGCTTTTGCTTATGAATTCAAGTAGGGCATGGTCACTTTCATCCAGAGATCCCACTCTGTCTACTAGGGCTTCCCTTTGGTTAGTATCCAATCAAGGATAACCAGTCCTATTCTTCCTTTCTCCACTTTCTGTTGGAGACATGTTAGGAACTACACATGTTAGGAATCTCTTGGAGGAGCCATGTCTGGCAAAATTCGTTCTATTGCATTCTCCGGCCATTCTGAAGGGGAGAAGGACACCATATCATTACACAATTCATATGCCTTATGACTTGATTATGACACAAATGTGAGACAGATATAGACGGGGGGGACAGACACACATAATCTGTCAAGTTGAAGCTTTTTTTTTTAAGCAAAATAAAAAGATATTGTGACATAGGATGCTAACACCTGAACAATACACTAATCTGTGCCTTCTCCAATCATATATAAAATAGGGAGTGGGTGTAATGTGAATTGGTCTGACAGTGTAGAAGAAAAGTTAACTGACATTTTGGGGAAATGGCTGCAACTGCCAGGTGCTGATTCAAGGAGACCCAGGCACCCAAGGCTGTGGGAGGGTCGGATAGGGCTTGGGAATGCAAAATAAGAGATACTGTAAATCATAACCAAGGGGCAGGGGAATTTGCACTCCCAAGAAAGCTGGAGATTGGGAGCAATAAGGGCAAATGGTTCTGACCTGGAAAACATCATGGAATGCCACTCCATGAGCTATCTGATTAACAAAGAGGGATAAAAGAAGGGAGCAGAGAAGGCTTGGCGTTCCTCTTCAAGGAGAGGTTTTGTTTTGCTTCCGGAGGCTCTGCCAAAAAATGCTGTGCTACCTTGTATCTTTGAAGGCTATGTCTGGTATAGCATTTTATCCTGGGGTCTCAGGGTGCTGTGATTGGTTGTAACTGTGCTGCTTTCCAGCTCCCCTTTCCATTTCCCTCCTTGTTCTTGTGCCTTGTGTGTTTTAGTGGTTTTAGATTCCACCCCTCTTTTGTTAACCTTTTAGCAAAATCCTTTTCCTCAATGCTTGGGTTGTCATGTGCAGAATCCAGTGTCTGGTCCAGAAGTCCAGGGTGGAGGTTTCAGCTCAGTGGGCCGCAGGGAGGTGGGGACTCTGGGGAGGCGTACTGCCACAGTGGGGACATAATCGAAAACTCCAAACGGAAACACACTCTGATTTACAGTTCTGAATACTCAGTTTTCTGAACTGAAACCCAGCCTGATCTCAAAACCCTGATCAACCACCTTGGCTAAGCCTGGCTGGGAGACAAGTAGCCCTTTAAATTGTTTTGCTACCACTCCCTCACTTTAGATGTGATTGGGTATCATGCAGTGGCTGGACTCCAAGAATCCAAACAGCAAGGTCACAAAATAGGTGAATGGTCAAGTACCAAAGTTTCAGTTCTGTAAGGGAGCAGGCAGGCAAGAGTGATCAAGCTACAAGCAAAGACTGAAAGCATCATTAAGCACCACACAGTCCAGGAACAGAGCCACGCAGGGATCCAAGGGTTAGCAGTACAGAGTGTCAATCATTCAGGCAAGGTCCAGGAAACAAGGCAGAAGACACTGGAGCTGAAGAAGCCCATTGTTTTTGGCACTGGTTATGCAAACACTGGAGACGTGTATCAGAACCACAGCTGAGCTACAGTACATAAGGCGGCTATGGCAAGAGCACTACTTCTGATCAGTCACTTCTCCTAAGGATTTCTTCTCTGTAAATGGGTACTCCTCCTTGCCTGCTGCTTGAGGAGGCGGCACTCCTAGAGGGCAGGGGATGGTTCAGCCTCCGACACACAGGCATAGTCCCCTCTCCCTGGAGGAGATTAACATGCAGCCATCTTCCCCGAGGCCCCAAGCTCATCTTGTTCTTCTGGCATGGATGATGCCATGGAGAGCTTCAGTTCTTTCTCCTTAGAGGCGTCCGCTGGTAGGGCCATGACATCAGGGAAGATAAAACTCAGAAGATGCAGAACCTGCTTCAACACATTAGGCATGTTTGCCATTTGCATTACTCCCGCTCGATTTTGCAGTGTGGTTAATTACCACCTGATGACCCTTGCCCTACTATCCTTGTCTAGCCTGTTAGTAAGCAGACGCACAGGGCGGACTCAAATGGGGCACGTGGAATTCAGAGCTTAAAGGCAAGGGAAGGGTAGAGTTTTCTTGGGGAAGCCCAGAAATGAGATGCTGGGGCCACTTGGCAGCACGGGCAGGCCAAAGGGAACCAGGAGGGGGATAAAATATATGGAATTTCTTCTTGTGCATTTCAGGAGGTCTATCTAAAAATGAAATAAAATAAAAATCCTCATTATGGTAACTAGTACAAAAACTTTTTTTCACTTCAAGGCCACACAGAATTATCTTCTTTTTAAAATTATAAAAGACTTTAGAAGAAAGCAGGAACAAGACCTTGTCATTCTCCTTAATTTTTAATGGCCTGAGTTGTTCCTCATGATGTGAAATATTCCATTCGGTAATTTATTCTAAATCAAAGATGACATGACACAATGCATTCTCAGGCCTGGGACTGAATTGCTTTCTACAATGTATTTTGGAAAAAATTCCCATTATAATTTAAATTTACTAATCTGGTTTGTATTTTTGGGGGGAGGGGTGGGGGAATTTTAATAGCATCAGAGATACTTTCTTTCCCTCCCTCCCACATCATTATTTCCAACACCAAAACTCAAACCAGAAAATATTTGATGCAGCTCTACAATTAAACTATTACTTATAACATTCTTTGGTCTGAAGAACAAAGATGTCTATCTATTTGCTCCTGATAAGAGTTTGCTGCTACTTCACGAGACTAGCATAATTACCATCTCTAAAAAACTCATCCTGCCTCTGAGCAGCAAACTAATTACATAGATATCAATATTAAAACTGAACAGCAGGAATACAAAGAAATCAAAATGATCGCAGGTTTATTTTTACAGTCACTTGCTTTCCTGGAGAGTAAAAATTTTATCCATTTTTTAAATCCAAGATAGAAAATAAAGGTTCTCAATTTAAACTCTCTGCAGTATGCTAGAATGATATCCCGTGGTGTATAAGAATGACATTCTCTTTCTGCTTCATGCCATGTATTCATCCCATGACCTGCTAATCTTCAATTAACTACTTTCTCAGTGTGATCTTACCCCCAAATTGAAAAGTCTACTCATCTATATCAGGAGACTTTAATAGCTATACTTTTTCTGGGGAGGGAGAGTCTTCAACTCAATTCTTTGGGGATTTAAGTTTAGGCAAGCCTTTTCTAAGATCTGATTGTGCAAAAATGTCACTTGCATAAGCACATAAAGGTCTAATAACAGAAAAAAACAGTTAGCTTTGATTTAACTTTTAAACTAACTTTTGAATCCAATCTCCATAATATAAGCAGGACTATATTTTTAAAAAGGTGATTAGTTTTCTGGACTCACAATCTGCCTTTCCAGGCAAGGCAAGGCAAGGCAGGACCAATGAGTGAAAGAAGCAAGAAAAGCACACCAGGCACCAGGTAGCAGCGGCTTGGGTTCAAAAGCCAATGGGCCTTTCTGCATGTCCTTCTGCTAGATCCCATCACACCCCAGCTAATGCTGAAGGCAAAGCGTTTGCCCGATGCAAGGGACTGAAGTGGAACAGAGAAGGTCCACTGCATCTGTGTGGAGAAGAAATCAGCCACACTGCCTTGCATGAACAAGGAGGGGATACTTGAGATCCAAATCAGTATGTTTCCTAGCAGTAAATGCCAGGCTCTTTCACTTTCTGAAGAGTATTTGTGTATATTGTTGGATGGCAGCACATGCATACACAGACTGCCTTATCTGTTCGGCAAAAATGCAGAAATGCTTTGAAGTACAAGAAATATCCAGCTCCTCTTGTAGGCCAATTGGGAAAAAGGATGCTGCTTCTTCACTTTTAAAGATTTTTTTTAAGTACACTACATGGGATTTTGAAGAAGCTCAATGCTATAATATGGGCACATACTTCACCTAAGTCACAGGTAACAAACTACAGCATGGGCATTCATGCCATTGCTTTATACATTATGTCAGGGAAACAATATTTTTCCTACAGAGATTAATGAATCATATTGAGCTCAATGCACCGTACATCAGTATTAACATGTATTTTAAGTAATACATAGCACTATAATCTAGACAGCATACTAAAAAGCAGAGACATCACCCTGCCAACAAAAGAGTGTATAGTCAAGGCTATGGTTTTTCCAGTTGCAATGTATGGCTGTGAAAGTTGGACCATAAGGAAGGCTGAACGCAGAAGAATTGAGGCCTTAGAATTGTGGTGCTGGAGGAGATTCCTGCGAGTCCCCTGGACCGCAAGGCAATCAAACCGGTCAGTCCTAGAGGAGATCAAACCTGACTGCTCTTTAGAAGGCCAGTTAGTGAAGATGAAACTCAAATACTTTGGCCACCTAATGAGAAGGAAAGACTCTCTGGAGAAGAGCCTAATGCTGGGAACAATAGATGGCAAAAGAAGACGGGGACGACAGAGGATGAGGTGGCTAGATGGAGTCACTGAAGCAGTTGGTGTGAGCTTGAGTGGACTCTGGGGGATGGTGGAGGACAGGAAGGCCAGGAGGAATGTGGCCCATGGGGTCGCGATGGGTCGGACACGACTTCGTGACGAACAACAACAAGAACTATATATTAAAAATAACAATGTTTTGCAATTACAGTGGTGAGCTGATTAACATTTGTAATCTGACTGAAGAAATAAGAACAATCCTTTGTCCTTACTTAAATTGTGGGAAATGTTGATTATTGACTAATCGTATTTCACCAATTCTGAGATAGACTCAGTCTTAGAAAATGCCTTTGCTCAAGAAGGACTACCTTAGAGTTATTAACAATGTTGAGGGAGTTAGAAGTACTCTCCCTCTGCTTTTGAACTTTCACCATTATCCATGCATTAGGATTTTGCTCAGGGAGACAGGCTTGTTCATCCTATGTAAAATGCAGAACAGTAGAGCTGGCAAACAATGCGACGTATCATATCAGAAGATGACTATGAGCCCTGCTGTCATGGATGGTATTATTAGGTCATGTGATAGCTCTGCTGGAGTAGATCCAGTAATAGAGACGGCACCTACAGCTAACACAGGCTCTGGCTCTTGCATCCGTATTTCTCTTACAAGGTTGCTGCTGAGTATTCATTTTCAGTTGGGTGGCGCTCTCAAGCAAGGCCTATGGGCAGGAAATGTCATTGATCAGGATGGGTTGTAGGTAACTGTTTGGGTAGTTTTAACTGGGACTTTAGGTAGCGGATGTTTTGCTTTCTGAGTTATCTTGCAGCATATTATTTGCCCATACCAACCAGGCCCTGCTGATCTGTTTTTTCCACTGCACTGGATGGGTAGTATAGTTTGAGAAAATTCCTAATTTTCTTTCTTAGATTCTTAAACAGTGAGGAACAGTGAGTTTCTGACTATGTTCGCATGAAACAAAGGTGGCTAATAAGACTTACTAACCATCTCTAGGCTTGCCAGTTGCATGTGGCTTGATTCACCTGATTATCTTAATGGGCACAGAGTGCAGTGGGTGCAGCTGGGAGGGTTAACAAACCACTCAGAATCCACACCTTATTCTAAGGCTGCTGGCTGGTTTGTTAACCAGCTTAGCCACCCAGCCATGCTACATAGGTCTAGATGCTACAACAAGCCACATTGGGTGAGGGTAATTAGATAAATTGGGTCACACATGGGGTGGAGGTTAACAAGCTGCTATGTCATGCAAGACAAGCTTCTGTCCAATGAGTATGAGAGATGCAATTGTCTAATGAAGCCTGGCTGTAGACAGTGGATCTTGGGTTTTGGTAGCATGTAGCAACCAGAAAGCATATGGATTTCTGATATAAGCTGGTGCTTACATTTATTTAGTAGCATTTATATATAGCCTTATCTGCTAAAAAAAAACTGTCAGTGCAGCATAGCTGTTGAACTGTTACATCCGGAATGTGTACTTGTTTCACCAACTGTTCAGTCTGATGGTTGTGGGCAAGTTATTGAAGTCCTGGCTGACCTTCCTCAGGGTCATCTATCTATCAGTTGAGCTAATAAACATGTCATTAATGAATCTCAGATAGAAAATAGGTTTTTGCTGACAGGAGCTGAGCAAACGTTGTTTCGAGTTAGTCACGAAGATGTTGGCACACTGTGGAACTATGGGGGGTAACCATGACATGCAGCTCTATGTTCTCCCCAAAACTAAATTGTGGGCACATACAAGAGGAGATAAAAACACTAAAAACACCAAACTGCATCACTGTGATTTCACTTCTGCATTAGGGGAAAATAATTAATGAAGTATGGAAACAATTCTAAGTGAATGCAATTAATAGCTAACAAAATATAAATTGTTCAAGAAAGAAAAGGGAGAAATATTCAGTGCAGGTTATAGTAAATACTGATGGCCTGTGCGAGATCATCTGCATCAAGCTAAAGGACAAGTGCATCTGAAATGTGATTTGAAAGCAATTTCTTGAAGAAAATTCATTTCAACTCATTCCTAGGCACATCATTCAAACTACTACAAATCCCCACTCTGGAGATGAGTTCAGGTTAATGGAAACAAAATTTACATTCAGTAGCCAGAGGGGGTGAATGCAGCAAATGGAAGTCAAACATTTCGTAAATAAACAATTCAGTTAATAGCAATTGAATTTGCCACCGCCTCCCCCCCCCCACTATTCCAAATGAGATACTTGAATATAAAATGGAAACTAAAACTGGATGAAGAAAGATTTAGAGAAGAGTTGGTTTATGAACAGATTCTACATTTTCTCTGGATCAGAATGATCATGGGGCAAACTATAACACACTTTCATCACAATAAGCCTTTGGGGTAAATTATGCTAAGTGCTGGGAGTGAAAGAGGGCTGCTCTGGGGACACATTCTGCAGAGCTGCTGGCCGGTCTTCAGAAGAAGGGAGAGAAGTGCTGGAAATGGCCTAGGAATGTGGGCCATACCAAGACTCTGAGATAAGAGAAGTGGAGGGCCTTCTCTCAAGGCCAGAGTCCCCAAGTGAGTCTCTGGGAATATCCAAGATGTATGGCTGGTGGCAGCAGACTTGGAGCAGGGGAATTTCCAAGTCACAGATTGGGCAGGCCCATCTCTTGACCCCCTGACGCATCGTCCGCAGAGGAGGGTGACCCAGCTAGAGGATCAGCGTGCAGCAAGGAGGTGTGCTCGTTTGCAGAAAGCCCGTTCCAAAGGAATGGGGCGCAAGCCTGCTCATAATAGACGTTCCTGAAGGTGAACCCTACATTGTGGGCTTTGGTCAATAAAGAATGTTTTGCAAGAAAAGGTTTCTGGCTTTGAATGTGAAGAGGAACCTTAGGTCCCCACCTTATGAGACATCAACTACCCCAACAGAACTCTGCATTTCGTGGTTGAGTAATGACTGTAATCTGCATGTAAGGAGTACATTAGAGTTACCATTAGAGTTACCATTACCATTAGAGTTCTTATTTAATTATGTAATGACTTTATACTCCAGTTTTAATTATAAAACCATCTCAAGTTGAGAAACAGGAATTACTGTTTTCTGAGTGTCATGATGGCACTTTTTCATTGTGAGTGGTTGTAGTTCCTGGAGCAAGTAGAAAAGGCCCACTTTAAATTTCCTTCTCCAGGGGGATATTCAAATTCCTCAGACCAGATGAGCAAGCAACATTACCCTCTCAACCCTCTCTACAATCCTTTCACTGGTAATCACATGTTGTTGCAGATACATCCCAAATGGAAACTTGGAACTTGAACAAATGTAAAACATTTACCAAAGAAAACTGTTAATACACATACCAATATGTTAAGAACACCGGATCATTAAGTCCAGTCCTGTCTACCATCCCACATGTATGGCAGATGCTGTCTCTTCTAAAGCTAGAACTGATCCAAGAAGAAAAAAACAGATAGGCTAAATGTCCTCCCTGACATTGAGAGAACAGAAATCCATGGTTAGAAAACACTATTTACTCTTAAGGTTCATCAAGGATGTTCTTCACCAAAGAGGAGCAATGCTCCTAAAGGAGCAGTAGAAAAATTGTTGAGTTGGGGTAGGGGTAGGGCAGATGACCTCCTAGTTTTCATCGGACTGATTATCTCAGGGAGTGCAGCTACACTCCTGATATCATTGGGTCATCAGCCAAAGTAGAGGGTAGGGTTTCTCTACCCGGGGCTTCAGCCAGTGACTTGGCTTTACTGCACACTGGCCTTTCCACTCAGAAGAGTTCTGGACTCTGGTAACAGATCTGTCCTTGAGAAAGTAGGTCCTCCCTGCATAGAAGCTGCTATCAGTTCTAACCTACCAATTCCCTCAGGTCTGAGAACCAAGGCCTTCTGACCAGAAGAGTGCTATGAGAATTGCCTCCCCTTCTCATATTTGGTTTTCTGTAATGTAAAAACAATAGGATAGAAGGAAAAAATGATGAGGGAGATGAGTGCATCTACCAATTTTCCTCAAGAGCTTTTGAACCCTGTGCCTTGGAGCACAGAAAAGTCAAGAAGAGGAAGCACCTGCATGAATAAGTTGGTTAGGAAAGTACAGAATTAGATGACTGACTCAATGGGTTATCATTTGGAAAACCTGAAGATTTAGCCTCTGTCTGCCTCTTGGATGGATGCTCTGTTTCATGCTGCATTTCTTGGCCAAATGCTCCATTCTCACTGAAACCTGATACTGCTTAGGCCACTTCAACAAATCTGTTGTTTCCCTGTTGATCTTCACTCCTCTTGATAATTCACACAAGCTTTGGCTGACCATTATCTGTCCAGATGACGAAGTTGTTTCCTGGGTGTCTGCCCCTAATTTATGTTGTGCTAGTTTGAAGCACCATTGCTCTAGCCACTTCATGACCCCCTTCTGAACAGACTGATGTCTCCTGTCAGCATGACCCTTTTGTGCTTTTTCAGACACCCTCCTTTGAATATTTATTTGTTTATTTATTTGAAACATTTATATGCTGCGTGGCTGAGCCTGGAAAGCAAGGTGCACTTTCCGTAGCCCTCATGAAGAAAATCAGACCCAACTCAAGATTGTCTGGTATGACAAATCTTTATATTTACTTTAAAAAATGAAACTCAGTCATTTTAATTTCTGCCTCTAATACTCATAACAACCTGTAAGTTAGGTTTAACATTGTTTTTCCTTTTTCTTCTAATCCAACTATGCTTTCCCCAGTTGGCTTAATAATACTAACCAAGAGTTAGCACTTGCTATAGGAAAGCTGATATATACAGAAGACTGATTACATAGCTAGAAAGACTGATTACATAGTTTTTAAAAGAACTAAGTAATGTATAGACAATCCTTTTCATAGCCTTCCTAAATACGGGGAGTTTTAAAGTTGTTCTTTATGGTAGTCAGACTCATCTTCTAATACACTGAATCATTTTAGTGCATACTATTTTTTCCTAGATGTTATTAAACGGCTCCAGCTCTTTAAAGGGCTCTTTCATCAACAGAGGCATTCTTTCTATTTGTGGAAGCAGCCAGGATCTGACAAAGGTTTCCTGCTGAAGCAAGGGGCAAGGTAGTGATTTACTCTGATTTCCTTGCTTTTCCCCAGCAACACCTCTCAAGCAGTCCAACAGGAACACAAAGGGATGCAGTACTGGGGCTTAAAAGGAACTGTAAAAAATTGCCTCTCTTCCCCCTTCTTTCAGTGCCAGTAGAACTCTGCTGAGTACAAGTCCAATTCCAACCCAATCTGTACCAATGTTAGAAATTTTCTTCCCGAGTTTCAATCAAGGACCAACTTTTTACAGTTTAAACTAATTGATTATGACATACAGGTGCACATGTTGACACCTGCTTTCAGAAGCACCAACATCAGTCCCAAAGTATTTGCAATACACATGCCAGAGGTCAGCTGCTGGATATATGAACTTCATACTAGAATATATATATATTTTTTATGAGTGCTCTTTCCAAAACAGTTTGTATTTTATATATGTGCTTGCCTCAGGTTTTTATGCAATGGAACCTTAACCATATAATTGGATCTTTCCAGCAATGATGATTGTTTCAAAATCATGCAATCTTCAAAAAGGCCTTCATAAGGATTTTTAAATAAAATATATATTTACAAGCTATGGCAGCAAGCATTGTCTTTAGGCATAGAACATCCCAAAGGAGTACAGCATGTTATATGCAAGTAATGAGGGGAAAAATAAGCCCATGCAAATTCTACAGCAGAAAATAGAATAGATATACAGCCAGAAAGCAACAATTATTGTAAGCACCATTTTCCCCTTGAGTTACAGCTTCAATTCCTTTCCTCTTTTCACCACCCAATATAATAGCACAGTTTGCCAGAAAAAAAGATGTGAAAGAATAAACAAGTAGTAGTAAACAAACTGAGGAAAAGATTCATGCCTATCCAGACCATCTATTTCTGGAGGTGCTTCACAGAAAACTAGAACAGTAATATTTAAATGCATGTTTTTATCAGATTTATTCATATACTGCTTTCATAAAAAGTTTACAGAGGCTTCCAAAATACAAAATGAATAATAAACATATATCACATGCACCACAATTAAAAACAAGAACAACTATGGATTAATTTTTCCTAATATAAGTTGTGCAAGAAGGCATGTGTTAGTACAGTGGAAGCTCCCTCTCTCTTCTCCCCTGCAGCCCTCTCCATGTTACACTAACATCTTCTCTGGAAGGTTTTTCAGGCCTCTGAAGTGGCTTTTGAAAGTGCTTAAGGGACTGCAGGGCTTGGAGGAATTGCCCTGTTTTTGTAAGCAGTATTATGGCAGTCTATTCAACCCATTAACTTTTGGCTGCTAGTACACAAAGTGGCAACTGGAAGAGGCTCAATCCAACCATTGTATTTTTAACCCTGAAACCATAGTGGTGGAACTAGCAATCAGCCATGGGTTACTAGCAATGATCCTCCCATTGTGGGCACACATTTCCTCTTTCCTATCTCGTCCTGGTCCAGCCAATGTTTGCAATGACACCCAAACTATACTACGAAACAATTTTGATAACTGGAACTAACCACAGTTTGGCTCATTTAAATGCTATAGTAGATTATACTTATGAAAACTAGTAAAGGAAGGAATGGTTTGAACGTGCTGTGTAGCAGAGGACACTCTCTACTGCCATTTTTCCAGTCTTCAGACCATAGTTTGAAAAGGGCAGACATTAATCTCAATCTCTCTATCAGCATAGATATACAAAAACAAATGACTAAAGAGATTTTAGGGCACTAGATCTTGGTTCATAATCTTGGACTGCAGACATAAGAAAGACTCCAGGTGTTGCAATAATGCCAAGTATTTAGTGGGTAAGAGCTTTACAAGAACAGAGCCTGTAATAAACTCCAGTGACACCTTCTCAATGGTATCTTGTTTACATGGCTCTATCAACATACACGGTGCTTTGTAGAGTATAAAAAGACAACTCTCTGACTCAAGAAGCTTACAATTCAAAGTTCAGCACAGGAGGGACAATTGCGGAAGGAGAAACTGGAATAAACAATATTCGGGTAAGCAATACACAGTTATTTCAGTTGTATAGGCTTGAGTGTATAATAGGACATGGACTCTGGGGGTTTCTTCCAAAGTTTTCACAGAAAAAGTAAGATCTAAGAAGGGATCTGAAGAAAGTGAGACATAAGAGACATCATACAGGTACACCAAGGGAACACCAACTATTTGGGTCAGCTGGAAGAAAGGAAGGAGTCTCTTGAATGAGCAGGATACTTTCAGGAAGTGAAGAAACATGGAACTGGATGAGCAAAGAGAATATAAAAAGGATATATCAGGATATAAGATGAGCGAGTTTAGGTGTGTGGGTTGTGTGTATGTGTGTGTAGAGAGGAACAAAAGCTTCTGAAGGTAAGTAAAAGGAGCTTATGCTGGAGAGGACAGACAGACAGGAAGCCAGTGTAAGGACTGAAGAAGGGAGCTCACGTGATCACAGTGATGAAGGAGGTAAGTGAATCTGTCAATGAAGGACCTTAAAGGAGAAGACGGCAGTTTAGGTAAAAATGATGATGAGGAGGATTTAATTTTATGCTCCTCAATATGGTTAATTCATGACAGTTCATAACACAGGTATAATGGTAGGCAATTAAAAATAGAACTACAATATACATTTCCAATACATAGAATAATTTTTAAAAGTTTAAAAACTAAACCTATTTCCATGAAAATGTCTGACATGATCACATCATATACAATTAAATACCTAGGTGTAGAGAGTTGTCTTAACCTGATGCTCAACAGATGAAATGTTGTCATCAGGCTGGTCTTCGTGGGGAGGCCATTCCATTGTCAGGGCAACATCACTGAGAAGGCGCCCCTCTTTGTTGTCTCTCTCCAAGCATCCCGCAGGCACACAGCTGAAAGCCTCAGTCAGATGTAGATTGTAGTGCCCAGACAAATTCAGTTTGGGAGAAGTACTTTGTTAGAAACTGCTTTCCTAAGCCATGCAGGGCCCCATAGGTTAGAACCAGAATTTTGAACAGGACTGAAAACATACAGGCAGCCAGTGCAAGTGGGTCAAGTTTGTTCTTACATGTTTGGGACCTTTTGGTTCCAGTTATTAACTTGGCTTCTGCAATTTGCACAAGCAGCAGCTTCTGAACACTCCTCAGAGGTGGGTCCATCTAGACAGAATATATTGCACCAGGCTAACTTGTAGGCACAGATTACTGAATGTTATCCTTGCCCAAAGAGGGAGGGACCTTGACCACCAACTGAAGCTAGGCAAGGGTGCCCTGAACCACCAAGGCCAGCTTGTCTTCAAGTGACGAAGACCCCCAAGCCATTAACCTGCTGCTTCAGAGGCAGTGCATCCCCATCTAGAACAGGTGGTCAGAAGAACCACCCACTAGTGGCAACTAAGTCTTGACTGGATCACGCTTCAGTCCATTGGTCCACATGCAGTCCATTGTTGCAGCAAGTACTGATTAGCATATCCCAGCCTCACCGGGTGGAGAAGAAAAGGACAAACAGAGCTGAATGTCATCAGGATACTGATAGCAGCACATTCCAAAACTCTGGATACCACCACTCAGTGATTTCATATGGATTCTGAATAGTGTACGGGAGAAGCCCAACTCCCAAGGAGAATCTGTGCTGGAGACTTCCCAGGCCAAGAATTACTCCCCAAGCAGCACCTTCTATGAGTAGGAGTGCAACCAGTGCAAAGCCATTCCCTCTGCTCATAACTCAGTCAACCCTGAAAGTTACCTGGCTCAATGGTATCAACAGCTAGCAAGAGATCCAGAAGTATCAACAGAGTCACGCCCCTGCCCCCATATCTTTCCCAATCAGAGCTACATCTCAAAATATCTGGAGGACACCAGGTTGAGTAACCCTGTTCAGTGCAATCAGTTACAAAACTGCATGAAGAAAGCAAGCAGGGCACGTGAAATAAAACATGAGATATGGACAAATGTGAACAGCTTCTATATGGAAGGCATTTAAAATGTCACACAAAAGCAGCTTCTTTAGGTACAATGGCTATCCAAAGGTACTGCTTTCTCAAAGACACAACACACATTTTTGCTTTAGTTTAGCAAGGTCTGAAGAAAACTGGCTGAATTAATCAGCAAGCCGCTGTTCACAGACCATTTACTGTGACCGAGACAGCCATCACAAGGAGCAATTGAAACCTGTCCCTATACAGTGTTTATCTGCTATAGTTTTAAACATCTCTGAAGTACACTTTGGGGATATGGAGATGCATGAGTGGAAGAAATTCTGGGAGTGTCACTGTTCCACAAAGTATACAGGAGCCAGCTGAAAACACTGTGTGAAGTTGTGCAAAAAGCCAATAGACTGCTAGCACATAGCTTTAGGTGTGCTCAAGATCTTGTACAAGAGATTTTGCAGTGCCCTTACCAACAGAAGCATGCTTCTGGCTTTCAGCTTTCTGAAAAGAATCAAGAATCTTGTGCTAACTCAGAACAAGCCTTTCTAAATGTGAAATGATTGCTTATATAAATGCACCTCTGAATCACCCCTATATTCCAAGCAGAGAAGAACAGTATCTACAATTTCACATGATACACAAAGCCCAAATTGGTCCTGCTGCATGGAGTGAATGAATTTCATTTCTATATAATTAAGAAATGGAGGTATGACTGTTGATGCACATGGCTGATTAATTTCACAGTAGGGGACAACATACAACAGATCAGGAAAAAATCCCTTTAAAAGACTGTGATTATGACATCTTTTTAGTTGAATTCGTACTACCGAATATAAATGGATAAGTAGGTAATATCTAGTGATATGCAACTACATTTCTCCACCGCATAATCACATAGCTACGCAACAGCTACATCCACTAACACAGGGGAATCATTTCAAGTGCATATGACATGCTGCACCAACCTGCAATAAGCTATGCAGTGAAGGTTGCTCACAGACAGTTTGAGGGGACAATACTGAAATTTAGTATGTAAAATTTACACAATAAGCCTTAGTACCCACAGTTACAAATGCTATGAAAAGGCGCAGCAAAAAGGGGGACAATCTCTTTCCTTTCTGGGAGAATTGGAGGTGCAAGGAAATGCTGACAAGGTAGAGAGCAATGAGAACTGCCTGATCAACACCGAAGAGCCAGAAGATTATACTGCTAAGTGATATTGCACTGACCTTTTGGAGCAGCTACTTTTGCTGTTTTATCCCCTTTATTGGGGAGTTTCAATCAGGAAAATTGTTCCCTGACAACTGTACGCAAATAAAGTTATATGCAATACATCTTTCTTTCTCAATCTGTTACCTACTCCACTTTGCAACTCCCCTTGACAGCTAAAATTGACGAAGCAGCTGACTAGGCTCTGCTACATATATCAGGCAGTCATAACAGCACGCTCACTTGCACAAGATTAACTAATCATGAACCCATTTGCACATTTTTCTGGAGCCATTCTTTTAAAAGGTGGTGAACCAGAGACAGTTGCTCCAAAGTGCTGTATGTGCATTGGGGGAGGAGCTACCACTAGCAGCAGTGTGGACGAGAGTGTGAAAACTGGCAATGTTTTTGCTGTACTTCCCAGCCAGTCCCTGCAACCCACAATGAAAGTACTCTCCTCGGTTTGGATGAATGACAATCCATCATGGGTTGAACAACCACTAGAACAATCCATGCGTTGGCAGGGTACCTTACAGCTAATAAAAAAGATATCCTGCAGGAAGTGGTCTGGGTTCTGGTGGCACAGCAACCCACTTGTCATGTCACATGAATAAGGTTGGAGTCACCGAACAGGCTGCTATTCACGGGAAGGAAAGAGTGGTTCAGGTTGGCAAGGAGCAAGAATGTTACATTGCCTACAAAAGTGGTCATGATTACATCAAACAGAAACATTTTCATTTGATCTAGAGAAAGTGGTCAAAAAACATGTGGACCTTGAGACAAGGATGGATGACTCATTCATTGATTCTTTCTCCTCCACTTGACTTTTTAAAATGTCAACCTATTCCCACTCCCATTTATAATGAAATGTGCAAAATTGAGTAAATTCTTAACAACAAAACCCCCACCCACTGAATGAAATTAAATTCTCACCAATCCCAACTTGAGAAGACATGGAGTAGTCTGTAACCCTTTCCTTTCTCAGAGTAGTAACACTCAGTAAAGACTTCTGCAAAAATATGAAATAAATGGCTACATAACTTACCTGTGCCTAAATACCTCCTCATCTTGGTGAGTTTCATCAGCTTCTGGTCAACCCCTTTGCTCCTTAAGAGATTTTACTCAAAAAGTAAATTTATTTATTTATTAAATGTTTTTACAGACCATTCTCTCAGCACTTGTTCACAGAATAGTTTACAAATAAGTACAAAAATTGTTCCTCATACAAGAAATCTCCTTAGCCCACCTGTTTGAGAGACTTTATTCTAGTCTAATGCTGAGGATAAGGGTGTTTATGTGTGTCTGTACAGATAATAGATATGTAGAAAAGCTGAAAGAAGCAAGAAAGGAAAGTGAAGTTACTCTCAGTGGAACTAAGGTCTTATGATGGACAGTTATGCTGAAGTGCTACTGGCAATACTTCAAAGCAAAATGATGAAGGACTCAGCTTGGAGAGCACAAAAATCCTCATGCTTGGATATTTCAATTTTCTGAACAGTATTTCATATTTAACACTTCCATTTTTAATCTTGAACACTGTTTTGGCACTGGATCATCATCCCAATGCAACTGTCATATAGAATCTGATAGAGTGACATTCATAACACACACCTGAGTGTTCCTGTTCAATGAGCACACGACAATCCTAAACATAAATAGACTAACATGTGTTAACATAACACATATCAAAAGTATTTTACACTTGTTTGTAACTTCTTGGGATCCACTTTACAGGACAAATATAGCCAGGTTCGAATTGGTGCAGCACAGGGCCATAAGGATGGTGGATGGATTGCAGGAAAAGCCATATCAGGCAAGACTGAGGGAGCTGGGTCTTTTCAGCCAGGAGGAGAGGAGACTGTTGGGATCTGTTGGTGGCATATATGTACGGGAGGGGGTGCCACGCAGAGGTGGGTAGAGACCCGTTTTCTCCTGCAGAAGAGGGCAGAACACATTTCAATGTCCGAAGTTCAATATGGATGCCAGGAAGTACTTCCTGACAGTTAGGACCTAAAGGGTATGGAACGGGTTTCCATGGGAGGTGGCTGAAGCCCCATCGGTGAGGGTGTTCAAGGATAGCCTGGACATGCACATGGTAGGTAAGTCATGAATGGAGCCTGCTGGAGTTCGGGGTCAGACTAGATGGCCTGGGACGCCCCTTCTTGACCCGCTCTGTTTCTGTTTCTTTAGGCAACATTTGTAAGATGTGGCATTTCTTTTTGTGGGGATTTTGAAACTGTCCTTCCTTCAAATTATGGTATCCACTGAGGTTTATTTTTCATAAAAACAAGAATAGCAACCGTATCTATAAATTAAGATTAAGGCCTTTGATAATGGTGTTACTCTACCATGCTAAATAGTATGTGGGGGCAGATAGCTTGATTCCTTGATGAATTAGATTTTACTTACACACACACACACACACACACACACACACGGTTTCTATCACTAACAATGGCTGCAATCACACATGGCAAGCAACCAGGCATGGCTACCAAGGCTCATGTTTTTTCCCCATAATCTACTTGACAGACACTCGAGTGTTTACTATATCAGTATGGTTTCCATCCTCCCAATCCATCTTTTTACATGTATACCATCAGCCACTGCACAATCCCAGGGCACATCATTCCCTGCCTATGTTGCCTCCCTCTTGCTCATCTGTCTACATGTAGAGGCTGGATGGATGAAACAGTGCTTGTACTTTCCACTCTTTTCCAGGGCACTCAGTGCTATTGTATACCAAGACCATGGAAACCATAATCCTGGGTTCAGACAACATGAAAAGCCATATGGAGAAACCATAAAACAAACCATTGTTTCCTATTGTGGTTCCTAGTTTCCTAAAGACTAAACTTACCATCATGAAATACCACGACTGCAGACAAAATGGCAGACCAACAATGGCAAATAAATAAATAAAAATTTAAAAATCAGCACTTGTGTTGCCTGAACCAATGGCTATATTCAACACCTAGACAGCAAGGTCAACTATCAATTTCTTTTTTTGAGTACACAAATTTCCATAGGAAAGGAAAGGATCATTGCTTTTTTCTTTGTACTATTACTATCATTCCGAGCAAATGTATGATGGATGTGTGTGTGTGTGCATGTGTGTAAAACTACAGTGGTGGTTGAGGCTTTAAAATCCTTCTAACCTTTTTTGATACAACATAACACATGTAACAAAAAGGAAAGTATTTTCAGGAAAATGCTCTTAAATTTCTTATATGTATATGGTTGCTAAATGAAAAGTTGAACTATTTCTGTATTTTCAGCCTGCCTACAATCAATTATTTATTTCCATGTTTATCCTCATTATTTAAATAATTCCCTGGTGTATAACAACATTTTAAAAAGTAAACTGTATGAAATAACATACTTACTTAAATATAAAATATGTATATTAAATTTCCTGTTGCCTCAAGACATATATCCTAGAGTGTGTAGCAAAAATAAACAGCAGTGACTCACTTCCTCCTCCTCAAATTATTTTTACATTCAATTTGCCACTGAACTTTGTTGTAGGTGAAATTCAGACACATGGTTTATGCAGGTAGTGAATCTGGGACAGCAAATTCGAAGGTCGTTTCAGGGAATGATGCTGGTGCCCTACACTGTTTCTGGCAGAGAGGTGCTTCCTGTGTAGCTGCTTCATCTCATTGCTTGTAGCTGTTTAAAAGCTGGGTTGGCCACATCCAAGATGCTTCCCTAGAGTGCCTGCAGCATCAGTCTTGGGAGGAAGGATGGCAGTGGCCAGCTGACATCCAGTCCCGTTGCAAACATCAAAGGCACCAGCGGCAGAACCGGGGGCTTTTACACCATGAGAGGAGACACATACACTGCATTCTACCCTCCCTGAAGGTGAACGCAAAGGTACAGCAGCTTCAGTGATTGTTGCAGAAAGCAGCAGGAAGACACTGTTGTTTGTGTTTCAAACTAGGACCTGCATCAGTTGGTTGCCAGCACTTTTCTCCCCGTGACACCAGCACTCTGGCTCCTTGGAAAGTCAGGCAGACTAGGACTTACGGGACAAGTGCACCATCTGGGCTGCAGTGCTGCATTGGAAGCATGATAGCTGATAACTTCCCCCTTGCCTTAATGAGCCAACGAACTCCACCTTGTTCCTTATCCACCAACCTGCTGTCTCACCTGAATGCAGTCTTGTTTCCTATGGCTATCAGTTGAGCCCTTAAATACAAGAGTGGCTTCATGCTTAATACCAAACCGTAAAAAAAAAAAAAAAAAAAATCCTATTCAAAGCATTAACAATATTGATAGTACAATTTTAGCCATGTTTATTTTAACATTAAGTTGCACTGTGACCAATATTTATTTATTTATTTATTTAAAACACTTCTATGCCGCTCCCATCGCAACAAAATCTCGGGGCGGCTCACAACATAAATAAAACATAAAAATATAACAAATAACATTAAAAACCCTGGTGACATCTCGTCTTAAAAAATTTAAAATCCTATAAATACAATAAATTAACAATTAAAACTAAGTTTTAAATAAAAAGGTCTTAGCCTGGCACCGAAAAACAAATAGTGACAGCTCCAGGCGGACCTCTCTGGGGAGCGCATTCCATAGATGTGGTGCCACCGCAGAGAAAGCCCTCCTCCGGGCACTCACCCTCCG
The DNA here is from genome assembly GCF_004798865.1 of Varanus komodoensis. Classification (NCBI taxonomy): domain Eukaryota; kingdom Metazoa; phylum Chordata; class Lepidosauria; order Squamata; family Varanidae; genus Varanus; species Varanus komodoensis. Next base: position 37,008,714 of record NW_025336598.1, read on the forward strand.
AAAATCATTCACAGAGGGTTCCCAGAGAAGGGCATCTACTGCCGATCTCAAGGGGCGGGAGGGCATATATGGACGCAAGTGTTCCTTTAGATACCCAGGGCCCAAGCCATTGAGGGCTTTATAGGTCATAACCAACACCTTGAATTGGGCCCGGATTTCAATTGGGAGCCAGTGGAGCTGACGGAGAACTGGGGTTATATGAGAACAACGCCCAGTCCCCGTCAGCAACCTGGCAGCTCTGTTCTGCACCAACTGAAGTATCCGGACCGTCTTCAAGGGTAGCCCCACATACAGCGCGTTACAGAAATCTAATCGGGAAGTTACCAACGCGTGTGTCACTGTTGCCAGTCAGTTGTTCTCCAGGAAGGGACGCAGCTGATGGATCAGCTGAAGGTGAAGGAAGGCGCTCCTTGCCACCGCCGTCACCTGAGCTTCTAGTGATAGCTCAGGGTTGAGGAGCACTCCCAAGCTGTGAACTCGGTCCCTCAGAGGGAGTGCAACCCCATTTAGGACAAGGCCCAAGTCCCCCATCCTGAAGCCCGAACCACCCACCAACAGGACCTCCATCTTGTCTGGACTGAGCTTCAGTTTATTGGCCCTCATCCAGCCCATTACCTCGGCCAGGCACCGGTTCAGCACAGCCACTGCCTCACCTGGATTGGTGGAAAATGAGAGGTAGAGCTGGGTATCATCAGCGTACTGATGATTTCGCAGCCCACACCTCCTAATGACCCAATACTGAGTAAGCTTAGTAAATGTATTTATGACTGAAAGCTAATACTTCAGTCCTATGTATTCTACCTGGGTATACCCCCAGACAAACTCACTCAGTGAGATGTACTTCTTACATGCACCATGAGAAAGTATTACCAGGTGTATGAGATGGAAGAGCACCAAATACAACAGTGAGTGCAGTTCCTTTAATTTATTCATTGTAAACACTTACAAAGGAACACGACTTTATAATTAATTACATTCTCTAATCCTGAACACTTACTTTAAAAAATGCTTTATCTAAAAGGTTTGTTTTGTTTCTGAACTAATTATTGAATCTAACCCTTCACCTCTGCATCTGAAACCTGACATTCTTCTCAACTAACCACAATTAAAAACTTAATCAAAATAGAAAACTATTGCAAAAGCAATTACAACTGAGCTATAAATGTACGAAAGTTATTTGCTCATTCTACTTTCATAGCACAAAACTGATATCAAATTTAATTTTTGTGATAAAAGCATCAATCAGCCACAGCAACAAAAAGAACAACCAATTCATGAATGGCAAATGCATTAGATAAAGGTAAAAAGCAGGACATTACACAAAATAGATAAATTAGAATTTAAATCTAGTAGCACCCCAGGGCTCTATTCATGTTGCCATACTAAGTAAAAGATTCAAGTAACAACCTTTGTCCTGTGGTAAAAATATTTGATTTATCAATTATAAATTGATTTATAGCCCACACCTTGCTAAGACACATGGCACTCAAGGTGGCATATACTCACAAACACAACTTAATTAAAATAAGAAAACACACCCATTAAAGGACAATTAAAATACAACAATGACCAAATAAAAACAGTATCTAGTCCAACAGACCCGCTAACACATTAAAAACTTGCTGCAACAAAACGGCCTTTGTTCGCCAGTAGAAACAACAGAGAGGGGAAAACTGAGCTGCCCTCAGGAGGAAGCCTGAGAATGGCCACCAGGAGGGCCCTCCTCTGCTTCACTGCCAACCCTGTCTTTAAAAGATGCAACTCCTCTCCCAGGAAGCCTAAGGCCTGGGCAGGCTCATGCAGTCTTCCACTGGCACCAATTCTGTTTCCAGACCACCCATAACCAAAGCTCAGTGGGCACTTTACAACAGTCCTTAAAGACAAGTCAATAAAACACAATAAATTACTATACTTATAAAAGAAGCATTAAAAACAGCTAAAGCAACCGTGTAAAAGAAAAACAAAAAAGCCTGGTATGGGTAATACCCTCACATCTGCAAAGGATGGCATATAAATATTTAAATCAATCCAATCCAATCCTTGGATAGCTGAGTATATCCTTAAACAACTCAGCATAAAGAGCTGCCTTAGCTTGACACTGAAAGATGTCAGGCAGTAGTAGGAAGGGTGTTCCATACTTGGGAATCCACCAGAGGGAAAGCCTTCCCCTTTTTTCCACCTTCCAAGCCTCCCTTGGAGTTGGCACGTGCAGGAAGGCCTCAGAGACTGAATGAACTGAGTAGACCGTGGTTAAGAGAGGCATTACTTTCTGGAGATAGTCTTCAAAGTCTGTGTTGCAGCACAGTACCCCCCCCCCCACTTCCAACTTAAGAGTCCCCCCAGGAAGATAACATGGTTGACAGAAAGCTGATGAAAGGTCCAGGAGAACCAACAGGGTCTCACTCTTCCTGTCTCTCTACTGGCATAGGTCATCATGCAGGGCAACCAACGCTGTTTCTGTGCCTGAAACCTGACCAAAATGGATTGAAATAATCCAAGAGTGCCTGGGGTTGGTTGGCAACCAGTCTCCCAAGAACCTTGCCAAGAAAGTCATTAAAGTCTTCCAGGTAAAGGGAAGATTTCTTTGGAAGTGGTCTCACCACTGCCTTTTTCTGCAAGTATGGCACCATGCCATCTCACAAGGAGTCATTACTCTCATCCCTGGCCCAGTCAACTGTTCCTTCTTAATGGCTTTTATAAGCCAGGAGGGGCAAGTTTCCAGTACAGCGGTGGTTACATGAACTGTCCAAGCACCTTGTCTGTATCCTCAAGCTGCACCAATTGAAACTCATCCAATAAAAATCAACCATGTTGTACTCTGCACACATCAACAGATTCAATTGCTTTAACACTGCAGTCCTGAGTCCCAGTAGATGCAAGAGAAATTTTTTCCTGGAAATTTGCTTAGAATGTGGATGATTCTAAGATGTCCTTGGAGTCAGCATGTAACAGGCCCTGGACAACCCTGAAATGCTCCTCTGGGCCTCAAAGGGAAGACTGAATCAAGGCAGTGAGATGCTGCTCTGCCACTCTCACTGCCTCTAAATAGACCTGATTATAAGCACAAACCAGGGTTCAGTTGCATCCACGGGGAGTTTCTTCCACCTACACACAAGCCATCTTCTATGTTGTCTCATTGCACTCAGCTCCAGGGTATATCATGGAGCCATATCAGCTCTACAATAGAGAGGGTGCAACTTATTTACATGGAACAGGTGCTTCCAGGTGCTATCTGCCTTCTTCCTACAAAGGACTCAAGGCAGCTTACATCATTCTCCTCCTCCATCTTATCCCCACAACAACAACCCTGTGAGGTAGGTTAGGCTGAGAGTCTGCGACTGGCCCAAAGTCACCCAGTTGGCTCCATGGCCGAGCAGGGACTAGAACCCAGATCGTCTGAGTCCCAGTCCCATGCTCTTAACCACTACACCACACTGGCTCTCTCTCTATATAAGGAAAGGATGTTGATTTCCAAGTTAACATCCCTTTTTTATTTTGTTTCAATGGATTATGTCCAGTTACGTCTTTGCCTTAGCAGAAAGCACTGCTGCTCACAAACTCAGGACATCTACTTTTTATAGATGTACCTCACCCACTGTGCCTGCCTTTCCGAACAGCTCTAAATATCCTTCAATGGTATCCCAATTCTACTGTCTGAGAAGGGTGGTTTTATTCTGTCTAATGGTAGGATTAGCCCTCAATTATACATAGGCAAATAAGTCCTAAATGATTAAGACCTAAAACAAAACAAAACAAAAATAAAATTAAAATTAAAACTTCTGATAAGTTCACAGGACTGCAAGTATAAAACTGCTCCAAATTTCTTGCATCAGTTTATATGTCAGAAGAATTATCCTGAAATACATATTCACAAGAAAAATATGTATTTAATTATTTTACATGTTAGCAATAGAGAGACCAAGGGTTCTCTAGAAATTGGCCTCTAAACTGGGCATTTGTAACAATCTGGAGAGCTGTCACCACCAGCAACCAATCACACAGTAAAGTCTCCTATTACCAACACTTTACTTGCCTAATCTTCTAAACAAGAGCTAAGAGGTAGAAATGCTGCCTCACATGCATTGTTGGAGATGACACATAACTCCCAATGAGGAAACATTGTCTCATGAGATACTTTGGTCTGAATGCCTAAAAAATGAACAACTTCAAAGCAAACTATGTTATGATCGACGTTGCTATTGTTTTTCTTGAATGTATGTAATAAAGCACCATTCCTAATACAACCTTACGGAAATACCCCCACTCCTGATTTTTCCAGATAATCATGGACTTCAGCAAGGTCCATCTCCAAGGTCCATCTTGTTTCAGGGATTATTCTTTAAGCATTTCTTTAGGACACAATCCTACCACCTGCACCCTCAATACCTGTAGGTCTTCAAACTCAGATGTCTAGCCGAACTGCAGAGCTGCTGCTGAGGAAGCATCAAATGCACAGTAGTCTCCCCCCAGACCCCTTTGCCCCATCTCCAAGGCTAGTTTTCTCATCTCAGCACAGCAGCCATACATTTTCTTCTGCTCTGGCTGCGCTGAGGGGAGATCAGAGCATGAAATCCTAAACATCCTGTGGCCCTGTACAGTGGCTAGAATATGCAGTCCATACAAAAAATCCATTCTCTAAGATGAATCCCATTTGCAAAGGCAGACTACTATCCTTTATATAGACTTTATGACCATTCGAACTGGTAATAACACAAACTATTCTTTATAAAAACAAGCACGACGCTACATATTTTATTAACACAATCAAATGCATCCAAGGATTTGTAGAAAACTGTCAACTTTAAAAGATTAAATTAAGAATGTCTTATACTTTCCCCAGGCATTCTTATATCTCTTTATCCAGTAAGAAACATAAACTAGCCTAGCGACCAATAGTGCATTTAATAGTACCTCATATTTCTTCCTGGGGACTATATCTAGTATAAAAGACAAGACAAACAAGAGGTTTTATAGGTACATTAACATTAGTAAAGCCTCTTGCTTGGAAAGTCATTTTTCAAAATGGTTGAGTTCTGCAATACATCCACCACATGTGAAAAAAAAATGGTTCCATTTTTAGCTCAGTACTAACAGTTACTATTTCCAATTTTATATATCTTGTCTAATTTCAAAATCATTGCATCACTTATTTATACAGTTCTTTCTCAACACATAGCTCACAGTAAGCTGGCTTCCAGAATAAATTTAACAGTAATTTCCAAGTCTTGAAAGCAGTGAACACTTCTGTATTTTGGATGCCTTCAAATAAAGAATCCTTTCCGGGTTTGGCAGAAATGTTGTGTGCCATGATCAATAAATACAATTAGAATTATAAGGTTGCATGCAATGAGTTTTGCCTTATCAGAACATACTTCTGTTCATCTGTACCAAAGGCATCCTATTGTTTCTGATTGTCCCTTACAGTTCTTGATAACGGATCCCATTCTGGTCTGTAGGGTTTCTAGAGCCACAGTGCAAAAGGCAGGCACTGTGGCTAAGGTACATCTATAAAAAGTGGATGCCCGAGGTTTGTGAGCAGCAGTGCTTTCTGCTGAAGCAAAGACATAACTGGACATAATCCACTGAAATAAAATAAAAATATTAAGAAATTATAACTTGGCATTGGCAAATATGGAAATCAAAATCCTTTCTTTGTATAATGCTGAAAACATCTGTTCCATGCAAATAACAAGATGTTAGGAATAAGATCCAAAATGGACAGAATTTTAAATAACTATTAACTTTCCTATACTAAAGGGTACTGAATTGTAGGGCAAACTCTCAAATAACCTTGCGTGACTGCAAATTATTTCCACACACAAATCACTCTTTTATGAACTGGAGTATAACATTTTATTTGCATAAATAAAATAAATGTTGCAACAGTTTATTTGCATTTGATATTTAAGTTGCAGAAAAGTATTAATGACATCTGACAGGATTTTAAATTATAGAAATGCTTGTGGTCATATTTATGTACAGCGGGAATTTACTGCAGCAAAACAAATTGAGGCCATCCCCCTCTTTCTTAAAGACATTTGCTCATAAAGTTAGCAATATCTTTAAAAAACCCCACTCCCAAATAAGTTTCCTCCAATCAAGAGAGTTTCTTGAATATAAGGAGGGAAGGATTAATTACTATAGTACTAGCATGTCACATAAATACATTGCTATTTTATTCCCAAACAAAGCTCCAAATTTAAGTTCTTGTCTCTGATCAAAGAAAGAAAACACTATTTCCATTAGTGAAATGTTCAAAATTCAATAAAGATTGGTTTCACCTTTGAGTCATTTTATATCAAATTAGCTAGATAGGTAACTTGAAGCTAAAGTAATAGTTTTACCAAAAATCTAAGCTGCCTTGTGCATCTATAAAAAGAATTCTAGTTCTTGCTAAGAATTACCAGTTTAATGTAAGATAAACCGGCAAACAGTAGATCACTGCTTCAAGCTGCACTGAAAGAGCTCAGGTTGGGTCTTACTCAGCAAAAACTGCAACATCTCTTTAATTAGGGATTTGGCTGATTAAAATACAGTTAAAATCTCTTTTAACCATATGTTTTGACAATGTACAGTAGTTGCTTCTTTATGGTAAGAGGTTATTACCCAAATTAATTTTGTACTAGAATATTCTTTAATATTCACTGATGTACACAGTTTAAAAATTATTTACTTGCTTTATGGATAATATCAAATAATCAGAGTAAGTGGCTTCTCTGTGCTCTTTGACAGCCAAAAGTCTGAAATTACAATACTGGAAGGATAAATCCTAGCCTCCAGCAATGTAATTGACTGGGGATGACTAAGTGGCTGAAATGGATGAATAAATACCACTTTCAAACAGATACTCATTAACTAAGATGTCTGTTTCGGTAAGGGTGCAATCCTATGCAAGTTTAGACAGAAAAATGGTCTGTAACTCCTAGCATACCCGAAGCCAGCATGCTGGGAGTTGTAAGCCCTTTTTCCTCACTAAACTTTCACAGAATGGTACCTTAAATCTCTGGTTTCTTCCCAAATATTAAAAAAGAAAATATTTGGTGCAGCTGTAAAGGAATCAAGCAATTTAAACAGTTTAAGTTCACACCTTGAATACACTTCCTATCCTAATAACAAGAAACAAATGGTCCATCCCAACTTGTTCAATGTATCAAGGCTTTTCCTACTCATTCCTCACCTTTCCCACTCATTCTAAGGAGCTCTGAAATCAGGAGCTCTTGAAATATAGTTGTATGGGTTATTCTGTGGCTCTGGAAAATAAAACACAATCCCTTCTCATAAGGCACTGAGATTTCCAACGGCATGCATCCCCCTCCTTCACCAGTAATCTTGGACTGAATTGGACGCTTGTTAAAATGTTTTTTAATTAACCTCACGGGAGCTGCTCTAAAATTGGGAGGGACAACGGCACCACCAAATAAGGCACTCTCCCTCCTGCTCTTGCCACCACAAAGGAAACACACTTTTCACATACTTGGACATTTTTTCTTTATCTTCATCAACTAGGATGGAAAGTTCTTTAAGGTTTTACCACCTTCTCTTGGTGACAGAACGGGGGTGTTGAACAAGATCTTTGGAACAAGAGCACAGCTGATAGTAGGCTCCCTTGCAGACCATGGACACGGAACTTACCTCCACAGATTAATGGAATGTACTTTCCAGTAAGCATCAACAAGCTTACATGCTTAATTAAAACCCTTTAAAGGCAATGAATGCTTACACTGAAGTAAATGACACTTTGTTCAGCGGAGCTTACTCTTGACGGAAGTCAAACACCAAAGGAATAATGTGACAGTACTGACAAGCCAATAGTTATATCACCTGATCTAAGTTCATCTAATTCAAAAAAAGTTACGCTTTTTTCAAAGAGAATACATGTATGATGGGTACGTTAATCCAAAATATATGTTATTCTTCTTTTGGTAACTTAACAGGTGGGATGTAACACATGGACTCAGAAATGTACTTTGCCCTACTATCCTAGCTACTTTTTTCCACTGCTGCAACTTTTGGAGCTCTGAAATGTTACAGTTTTATATCTGGAAAGTATGTTTCCTTGAAACAAAAATAATGAAGAGCTAAGATGAAAACATTCAATAAAACTAAACCAAAATACAGAGTTCCATTAAACCAAATATATATGGCTTGTTTATTTCATTCCACACCTATCAACATAATATCATTGTGAAATATTTCCTTACCTGGAGATATTATATAGAAGAAGTCTTTGAATTCATCCATCCACACCTCGGCAAGTCGTCTGTTATTCTTGTTAATTACATGCCCAGTACCACCAGGAAAGGTATAAGGTGTAGCTTTTCGAAAGACGTGGCCAACATGTGAACATGTTACAATCTCTAGTGAGCCTCCACATTGCCAGATCTGAAATTTAAGAAGTAAATCAAAATCAACCTGTTTTCAAACATCAACTTTCAATGCTATGTTGTTATACATTTATTAGACTAGAAAAAGGGTGGACAACTTCCGCAGGACTGGAGATCATAATCTCGTCCACCCACAGGCCATCTGTCATTGCTGCCATCAAATTTAGAGTAAGCTGAATTCGATTGTTTTAATACTATATAGCAGCTTGCTGTCAAAATTCAGTGGCAAGCTGCCAACTTCTTTTTTTTTCCCTTCACCAATACGAATTTGGGAGGCATGGCAGCAGGGGCAGAAGGAAATATACCAGAGAGTGCCAGAGTTGCGTGCAGCCTGTTGTCTACCTCTGTACTAGAAGAACTACTCTGATCCTCGAATTTCAGCTCTGCAAAACTCTAGATGCCATTAACTCTGTTACTAATTTCACCTTCACTGAGATGGTCCACAAATTACAACAGGGCTTAGGCACAACAGAAGAGAAAACACGGGAGGCCTGCTGCCAGCAAATACTTGACACTGTCAACATCAAACTGCTAAAATCTCCAGACGTGCTTCCCCACCCTGTTTCCATTCACAGATTGCACAAAACATGGCTGCAAGGCATTCATGTGACTTGCTGCTTCTGACAGAAGATGGCAAGTGCCATCATTTGCAGAACCACATCCACAGATCCTATGCTTGTGAGACTGCAGTTCTTACTGACAGATCTCAAACATGTGAGGCTGGGGTTGATGCACCGTCATGGTGGTCAGGCCCCTAAGGTTCACACTGCAGCAGAAGCATGCAAAGAAGATTTGTGGTTGTTTCTGAACATCACTGTAATAGCATATCATCTTGCCTTCCACCAACTGCCATTTCATGCTGGTTCGATTTTCTCTGCACAAAACTATGTCAATAAGTGCTCTGGTTCCAGAGTTAAGAAAATATATTACTACCAGAAAATTAAAGATTACCACACCAAATTCTAGCAATACGATTCACTACTTGGCTCAAGGAAAATATGTTTGCAATCACAGCTCAGCCCATCACATAGGAACAGTCCTATGGAATATTATTTAAAATATTTGTATGCTGCCTATTGCACCATAGCATCTCTAGGCAGCTCACAATCAAAATAAATATATCAAATAAATCAAACTAGAAAGATACACATACACATACACCCCACAATCAACTTTCTGGTTTTGCTCAATACATGAGAAACACTTGTATCCCCACACAGTTCCCTGCTAACAAAGCACTTAGTCTTCATATCCCAATTTGAACTGCCTGTGGGGAAAGGCCTGGCAACCTACATAATTGCAACAAACAGACTGTAGTGAATCTTGGATTAGTCATGCCTAGAGAAGACCCACTAAAATCAGTGAGATTTACATTAAGCCAGGACTAAGTTACTTCTTATTGATTTCAATGGGTCTGCTTAAGCAAAAGCTTGGATTCAACAAATAGAAGATCAAAACCTATATGGTATTCTTTTCAACCCCCTTACATACAGGTCTGCAAGGTTCTGTTTATAAGAACAGGTTGCTTATGTACCTGCATCTGTGGTTCTCTGAGTGGTCCTCTGAGAACAGTCATTCAGAACATTCTAGAGCTAACCTGAGATTTAGGCAGGTGCCCCACCCACCCCTCTGCTTTCTCTAGTTATGACTCCTGCCTGCCTCTCAGTTTTGAGTTCACAACCAGCAGAGGAATACAAAAGGTAAAGCATCAAAGCAGGTAGGAGGGTTGGTTATGTCCACTGAAAGAACTACCGTCACAGGTAAGCAACCTGTCCTACTTTGTAGTTGCTGTGACTTTGGGTAACTGAAAAGCAAGAGACCTGCCAGATAGGGGAAATGGCATAACAGAACTGAAGAAAAGACTGCCAAAACCAACAGTGTTGTGCTCTGGTAACCAGGTAGTAATGTTTGATGAAGGCAGAAGGCTCAGCCCAAGCTGCAGTGGTACAAGATGTAGAAGTTAAATATCTCTGAAGAAAGTGGCAGAGGATGTTGTGGCTCTAATCAAGCAAACCTTACCAGATGACAGGTGAGATATATGGCTGAAACTGTTCATTTGGCAAAATGGTATGATGGCTCCCTATCATCCTTTTTTGGGTCCTGGGTAGCAGATGAATAAATGGGTAGATTTCCTAAAGGATAATGTTCTGTGAATTCAGAATGAAAGCAACCTTCTCAAATCTAGGTCAAGAAGTAATGGATGCCCAAACAGCACATTGCTAATGGGCAGCTTTTAAACAAATGTAATACACACACACGTTTGATTTCCTTTGAGGCAGGCTGAGGAAAAACAGTTGCTAGTACAATATTCTGAGATAAATGAGATTGTGGCAGAACCTTCACAAGGAGCAGCTTGAAAGTAGCACTATTCTTGTCCCAGTGAGGAATGGTAGGTCATGCCTTAAAGCACATAGTTCACTTATTCTTTGTGCTAAAGAACTATTCTTTGTGCATAGCTCACTCTTTGTGCTTCAGCAAAATCAAGTTAATAGTGAGGAGCCTACAGTCAGTGTTTCCAGACAGTCTCCTATCCAGACAGAAACCAAGCCCAACCCATCTTAGCTTCTGAGATCAGCCGTGTTCAGGGTGGCTTGGCCCTAGGCAATTTTGTCTTCTCAGCAGGTGCAATTGTTGAAGGTACTGGGAGCCAAGTGCCCCACAGATGTAATGGAATGAAGAAAAAACTCAGTGAAAATAGAGCAGAGCAGAAAAGAGCTCTGCTCAGCTACTCATGAGGGGACAGAGAGATTTTGGAGGATTTTGCAACAGGATGACAGAATGTTCCAAGAGCTGCTAAACATTGTAGATAAAGAGGAACAGAGAGGCAGGAAGGAGCCATACCTGGTGCATGCACAGAAGAGATGAGAAGAGTCCCTGCTTAAAATTCCGATTAGCTCTAGAATGTTGCAAATGACAGTGCAGATCCCCTATGTGCAACCACCAAGCAGAAACTATTATGAAAAAGGTAACTGTTAAGAACTGACCAGCTTTCTGCAAATGGTTTAGTATGATTTAAAAAAATTACAAACCCTGTGAATGCCATCTTAGAAGAGAAATTCATTTATTTCTCACTTCATGAAATGTCTCTAAAATAAAGCCTTCACAGGTACAGCTTTCATGTAATTTGAAATCCAAAGGGCACAGATTCTGTTTAGACTTTGGCACTGGTGTCTGACTCCAGCCAGGATCTATATATGGATAACTGATAATTCTTAGTAATTGGAACATTTAAAGACATTACAACATTTTGGATTGCAATTCAAATTAAACTAAAAAGATAGCAAGGTAGACCTTACTTTTAGACTCAATAGTAATATTATTGTATTGGATCAAAACATAGCATTGTCAAAGGTTATAAAAATGTGTTATTGCCTAGCAGATACATGATTAGCAGTCACCTCTAAATAAAAAAAACCACCACAATTTTCCTTTATATTAGAAACATTAAGGACACAAGTTACATGCTTAAGCTGATTATTACAAAATTTATGAAGACAGTTCTTATATATTCTACTGGACATAGCAGAAAGAAGTATGAATGTTCTAAATTTAGCTCCCCTCACACACTTCTGCCATGTTCCTTCCACTGTGATCTTTTCAGAATGGTGATCCAACTTTGTAATTATTTGGGCTGCCCCTCTCTAAACCTATTTCAGTCCTATAACATTCTTTTGAGACAGAGGAATCAGAACTGTGCATTTAACATTTAGATTTGCATAAAGCTATGAAGATAATAACATTATGCTATTTTCAATCAATTTTCTGATAACCCCAAACACGAATTTACCTTCTTTTTTTTTTCTTTCTGCTACTACACAATGAATTGACATTTTTCACAGAACCATCCATCACAATCCCAAGATCTGTTAGTTCAGTAGCAACACTATATATGTTAAGTTAGGAATTTTTTTCAGTTGCATATATTCCATTTAGTATTTTAGAGCCTGTTCACCCATTCTGAAGCAATCCCCTTGAAATTCTTCACAATCTGCTTTGAATTTTACCAAGCTGGATAATCTGGTGTCATACACAATCTGGCTACATCAATGGTCACCCCATCTAACTAATAAATAATGATCCAGATAATTTATGCAATGTTAAATAACACCAATCCCAATATAGATCCTTAAGAGAATCCACTGCTCTTCACTATGAAAACTGCATTATTTAAATCTTCCTTCTGCTCTTTGCTTATTAAGCAGTGATTATCCTAAAAGAACCTGTTTTTATGCTATGACTGCTAAGTTTGCTTAGCAGCTTTTGATGAGGTACTCTGCTAAAGTTTCTTAAACTCATTGGTTGAATTGTCTCATATGATAAACCATGGTGTCACTTTGTGATGTATACAGCTCCACTGCCTTGCTTTTTGTACGACGGGCGGGGAGCACAGAAGCTGTTGCTCCTAAGTAAACATGCATGGAACTCAGCTGCCTTACTTTGTGTGATGGATAGCAGTAATTCTTTTAGCTTGCTTCTGTGATAGCAAGTGTCCTTGAATTGCAGCTGCTGCCTGCTCTTGCTATGCACTGCTATTAAATTAAATATACATGCCTCCGCCTCCACCACCACTATCCTGCCTATAGCCCCCTCCCCTTTATTTTTAGTTTCACCCATCTCTGGAATGAGCCCTGAAGCATTGCCAAGATTGGAATTCGGTCCTTGGGCTGAAAATGATTCCCCACCTGTGACTTAGCATTGTGTGAACTTAGTTTTTTCCCAGGTTCACATGTGTTTTCCATGCAGCTGGGAAGAATTCAGATGCTTTTACTATCAGTTTGAATTAACTATGCCTTCTTTCCTCTGAACTAGTGATCACAGCTTAACACTAACTATGGTCAGTTTTAAAACAGGAAAACTTTACAAAGCTAGGTTGCTTAAACTATTATTAACATTTATCACAGACTCTACTTGAAATGCTTTGCATGAACTTAATACTACTCTTATAACAAATATTACAAAATTGAGGGAAAGGAGAATAGTAGTGCTGGATTAACTGACAAGGAGGGCTAGTTTTTTTAATACCTATCCTTTCAAAGAACAGACCTAGCTCCAGTTAAATCCAATACAAGAGCAAAGTTCATAACTTGTATGTTCAGCCAACATGTGATAAAACAATAATACTCAACATTTTGCTGTGTTACTGCTGCTGGCATAAAATTACCAGAAATAAAACATAACAACAATAATGACCAGAATAACTACCCTTAAACATATATGAACAGGCTGAACATGGCAAATCTTTAATTCTAAGCAAAATGTTCACCCCTTAAAGCTGTTGTTATCCCAAATGAACACTGCCACATTTTATAGAAAGAACAAATTTGAGCATTTTTAAATGTTTTGTATTAATGGAAATGTTGCTATAGTAACTGATTGCAGACTACACTTAACTAAGCTTCCAACTATTAAGTATATGCTCATTATCATTAATATATCAGAAAGAACTGAGCACAGCAATGGCACTATCAAAGTAAGTTTCACATTTCACAGTTCAGGGGCACGTAGCTAAGTCAACTGTGAAAGTTAAGACTGTACTGTAAGCGGACATGAAATGGGAAACCACTGGGAATGTTCTGAAAAAGTGCAAATATTTTTAATTACTGTGACTGAGAATAAATAGCCTCCCATCTTAATAAAATATTGCATTATTGGTAAGCATTATTTCTAAATATCAGGTTGAGTGTATACTGTTATGCATGAAGTGACATGCAGAAAGCAAATAATTTGATCTTTGAGAACAAAATCTGATTTATATCCTCAGATGATACAATAAAAACAAAAATACAATGAAATAAAAGACACTATAAAATTCCAGTAAACAGCTTAAAAATTCCAATATACCACAGCTGAACAGCCAAAACATTTTCAATAAACTAGACCTAACTGAAACAGATAACATATCCCATTATGTGCCATTTGATGCCATTAAATCAACAGAGGACAGTTTTGACCTGACATCAAAGAGATGGCAATGTTGGCACCAGGCGGGCCTCAGCAAGGGATCCATTCCACTGCTGGGGGGCTACCACTGAAAAGCCCTTGTCCTTGTTTCCTCTCTCTGGGCTTCCCTTGGAGGTGGCAGTGTGAGAAAGGCCCCACAGGCAGATCAGGAGGTCTGGGCAGTGTCAAGAGCCAGGGCACCTCCCTTGGCACATTCAAGGCCACAGACCCTTCTTGCAAAGCATTCTTTATTGACCAAAGAATTTTCCTGGTGCACAAACATCCAGAATGAGTCTTTCCCTAATCTAGTATCCATTTTCAGGAACTCTCCTTATGAGCATGCCTTGCCCCCATCTGTTCAAGAGGGGTCTTCTGTAAATGGTCATGTCTCCTCTCTGCACTAATTGTCTAATTGGGCTGCCCTTCTCTGCTGCAGACACGTCACAGGGTCAGGAGCTGTGTCTGCCTCATCTGTGCCTGAGAAGTTCCCCTGTTCCAAGTCCCTTCCTGCCACCTGTACCTCTTGGGTATCCCCAGAGACTGCCTGCCCACTGGGGAAGTCTGGCCTTGAAGTAAGGGTGTTCACTTCTCTCATCTCAATTTCTGGGAATGGCCCACATCTGTCCCACACCTCTCCTTCTTCTTCTGAAGATCAGCCAGCAGCCTCTTAGAATGCACCCAAAGCAGCCACCTTTCTTACTCCCAGCAGGTAGTCTGAGGTCAGGAGGGGTGTTCCATCAGTTGTGTAGGGTGTTCTGGGTGAAAACCAGCACCTTTGAATTGTGCTTGGAAACATACAGGCAGCCAAAGCAGGTGCTATCCAGGGATAAGAGTGAAAGGGAAACTGACAAATAATTATCTCCTTAATGATTGATGTAAAGTAGCTGTCTGCATTGCTATTGGCATGAGTTCTGACATGGCAAGCCAATGTGGTTATCTACACAGTTCCTCATCCCCAGAAGCCTGTGACAGCAGAGGACACTGGATCCAAAGGCTGTGCAATATTAGGTGTATACAGAAGAAGAAGAAACACTTCATGATTCAGATGCTGAAGGGTGCTGTTGGTATGAATGTGATGAAGCTCTTACAGGATGTGTGAGCGCTCCCCCAGAGTTCCCAATAGTATGGACTACTTGGTGGGAGAGATCAGTGCAATCTCAATGTGACACTGAGATTGAGATCATTCTAAGAACTGGTAGAGTTCAGGAAATACGTAGATGTTTGCTGTGACAGCACAACTTCAAGTTTGGAGAGTCATCTTGGTGTCTGGTCAAGTGCCATGCTAACAGAGTCATCTCTTGGTGGGTGGAATGCTGAATCTCACCTCCTGAGATTCAGAGAGCCACTAGCTCTGGTATCAAAGATGGCTCCATTCTCAGTACCAATGGACTACTTGGTAGAGAAGGCATTCTCACTGGCTGTATTCAAGGTGGCAAGGACAACCATAGCCATAGTTTGTATTATTTCCAGTTCATGTAAGCTTGTCTTTCTTTTTCTTCTTCTTCCTGAGAGGGCCAGAGAACTTGGAGGACTTATGATCGAAAGGCTTGTTTTAGACAAGTTTTTAAAGCTTTTTCACCACTGAGAATGTAGTTTCCCTGGCAGGATGATACTCTTGACCCATGGCTTCTTTTTACTTCAAAATCTCAAACATGGGTGAGTAAGCTTCAGCACATGGACCTAATCTTGCTCATGGAGGTAGGTAATGGGAGGAAGTGAGAAAAGGAATCCCCTTATCACAGTACTTGATAAGAAATACTAAGGAGATTCCCACACATGCTGTTGCGCCTCCCAATGGAGGGCATGCAGTGTGTAAAGGAATCCTTTTATCTCCTCCCCTGGAAGAGGAGTGATAGTGTACTCATTCTGGTACAAGTAGAAACCCCTGTAAGTATTGAATGAATATGCTTGGCTCTTTATTTCCCTTCCTGCTGTAGAAAGCCACATGATGAGTAAAGCTGGAACTCATCTGCCTGCCATCCTTTCCTCAGTGGGAGAAGACATGTAGCAAAGAAAATGGCGTCACTGAGGCCAAGCCTTTTCCCACTGGGAAGAGGACATTCTGGGAGCAGCAAAGCTGCTGGAATGCTAGTTTCCAGAAGCATTCAGCAGATGAGCCTGCTGAGATCAAATTGTATTAGGTGACTTAATTCACATCCAATTTTAGTTGTCCACTTATTTAACATTATTTCTAGTCCACCCTCTACAAGATAACAAGATATTATATGAGAGTATACAACATATACAAAAATATAAGCACTTGTAACAAGCAAAAAATTTCAAAACTTTTCAAGAATTATTTCAGGAACACACTTTTCTTAAAAAGACAGAATATAACATTTCTGAGTTGACTCAAAATGATCTGAGAAGCCAAGACAAGGACAAGTGTTTTTAGTCTTAAGTCTGTCCCTAGTATGTATGCAATTCTTCTTCAGCTGGTGGCATGTGATGCTTAACAAAGAAATGAACCCAAGTTCAACACTCTTTGTCAATGAACTATTATTTTTGCCAAAATTCTCAGCTATGATCTGGAAGTAATATTTATTTCATGTCCTTGTTAGCACTGCTGCCGAACAGATCTTCTTTATGTTCCCAAACCAGGATATTTTAGGTCTCCTCTGAATTATTTTCTTCAACTTCTGCTGCCTTAGGGCTAGTTTAACCCTGAGCTGTTTTCAATTCTATTCACTTCCCACAAAATTTCATGCCATCCTCACTCATGTCATAAGCAGAAAATATTATCTCTGCTTAAATTACCTAGGTATTCAGTTTCAACCACCTTCAGCCACCTTTATCTCAAACATACAGTGAAAAGTTACAGCGCTTCAGACTGAATGACTTTGCTAGAATGATGCAAATGATGCAAACATAATATGAAAATTTGTCTAATATTTCATAAACCCTGCTATGAGAAATAATTTTCTTATGAGAACTGTAGCTGTATATAAAAGATAAAGGGAATGAAATACATATTTAGTTGGGATGAGTATTCATCATGCAGTCTTGTTATGCAAAGTTCCACCATTAAAGATGCACTAAAAATAATTGTCCATGAAATAAATAATTTGTAATTCTAGAGTTAGAAATATAGTTTATTGTTCCTTGGCACTTGAGTAGCATTGATTATATACTATTACTTCTATAATATCATCTGTGTGCAGGGCACCTTTATAAAGTACAGCAAGATAGGCCTGCTTTGATAGGCATTCCACCTAAAATTCAGCACAGGAGAGACAACGGAAATAAGATGAGTGAAAAGGAATGTGTAGAAGAAGGCTGGGAAGATCACACTCAGAGCAAACAATGGTAATAGATTTATAACCCAGATATGCCTCAAGGGTGACTCCTACTTGTGGGATTAATGGCCATTTCATGGTCTGGCAGCAGCCAATTTCTTCCGTGAGGAGGCTGGTGACACTGCTTGTTGTTCCTGGACGCAGTGGCCCAGAGGGCTGTCCACTCCCTCCCCAGGTGAAAGCTGATGCCATGTACTGTCACTTAGCCGCTCTGTTACTTCAGCAATGCAACTGCAGCTTTCAGCAGGTAGAAATAATATTGGTGTTCTCAGCCTGGCATCTGTGACATGGGCATACAGCTAGCCAAGCAAACAGAGATATAAGGAAAATGAGGATTAGACTGACCTTTTTGTGTGTGCTGTAATAGGTGTCAGCAACTGGTGGCTCTCCAGATGTTTTGGCCTGCAAGTCCATCACCTCTTGCACACTGACTTGGGCTGATGGCATTAGGATGAGAAATCATGGAAAAACTTGCCCTGTTTGAGCTTGACAGTTTCACTGACTTCCTGCCTCACTGATTAAAAGTCCATAGAGCTGCCCCCCACCCCAGTTTCTGGAAATGTGCTCAAACTACTTGCACGTTTGAAATACTTTTTTTTGGGAGGGGGTGTTATCTGTAAAGGCTTCCTGATGAGCCATTGAAAATCTCTGCTGCAGTTCAACTCTTAATATAATCATCTGTCTAATCAAGATCTGTCCTCTGGATTTTTACCAATATCACAAACAGAACTTTGCATGCTATTTTTGTTTCTATAGCCTTCATGTTTTATACTGCACTTTTTCTGCAGTATTTAATTGTGTGTGTGCCGAGAGAGAGAGAGATTGATTTATTGATTTGACAGAACGCTCGATGGATGGGAACTACGTTTTGCACGGGAAGTATTCTGATATGAATCCCTGTTCTCTTTATGGGCTTTATTCCTGCCTTGCGTGTTATCTGAGGGCTTCTCAAGTCTCTCTTCAGAGCAGACGTTTCTTCTTTGGCAACTTTAGGAGGAGAATGGTGGCACTGCGGGCAGGGTTGCCAGAAAGATGTATATTTGCTGAGTGTGGAAGCTCACAAGAAGTTGGGGGCTTGCTGGATGTCTCCTCTGATGGAAGTCCCTGTTCTATGTTCGGGTGTTGGGGATGTGCAAGGATGGAAAATAACTTCTTTGAATTGCAGGGATTTTCGCTGCCTTTCCTGCCAACCCAATCAGTCATTTTGTTTGTTTGTTTGTTTGTTTGTTTGAATGTGTTGGAAATAATTCTACAGTCAAGACCTCTTTTGCATCTGTGAAGGCTTTCTGGCCATGAGGATAGGTGTAGTTTGAGAGACTCTTTCAACTCCTTCATGCCTGTATGGGCTGACTTCACACAAACCCTTCTGTCCACCTTCTGGCCTTTGTGATTTTGTGGTTTATTTGGTGTAATCAACTGTTGCCATGCTACAGAGCTCTGCTTGCAAATAGCTTAAATCAGGGAACTCATCTGTGCAGACATGCCCTCTACTCTAACAGGTTGGTGAGCTGAAGCAAGAAAGTCTGAGATAAAGGCTGCAATCTGTATCTATTTAATCTGTGGAAAAGCTGCACTGAACACGGTAAGACAGGGACACACTTCTGAGGAAACTTGTATTTGCTTGTACTGTTAGTGACTACTAGCCAAAAATCCCATGAAGTCAGAGGATCTGTGCTAGCTCTATCTATCTGGGATCAAGTCGATCACTTTTGTTCAACACTGCAGCTGATTTTGGAATTTTGAAGGGATCTTCTCTTAATTGGCTGTGCTGATATGGTTTTTACATACAAGAAGAGCTGTTACAAATAGTGTCTGCTAACAGCTGCCTTATACCAGATCGCTGCAGAAGAGGAAAAAAGATGAACCTATTTTCTTATCCAGTTGAATTGTGAAAGCAACTGAACAGCCAGCTAAAGAATGCCCTTTTGTTATACAACAGGCAGTATCCAATCAGTCATACAATAGCGACTTGATTTAAAACAACAAAGGCAGGAGAAGAGCTACCATTGTCTCCAATGTCCTCAAATTCAGAGAACCGAGGGTCCAACCGTAAGGGCTTTAAAGAAAAGATAAATGGAAGCGGAGGCATGTCTGGTTGGTAGAGCTGTCAGATGCCATCACAGAGATGGTAGGGCAGAATCTGGGTGGCAGACGCAAGCAAACTGGGGGACTGGGGTCTTTCAGCCCCTTTAATGGATTCTTCACATATCCCTAAATGGGAGCTGCAGGCCAAGAGACCAGCATGGCCACAGGTTGCCCAGCTCCACACGTTGCTCTGCAAAACAGTCTCCTTGCTATGGCATGCGAGTAGGTATACATTCCAAAATTCATCTTGCAGCCTTTCAGACAAGCTCATTCTTGAATGACCATATTTGCCTGGCTTTTCTCTTTTCCCATTTAGGAAAGCAACTCTTATTTACTTTATATCACTTCAACTGGAACTGTACTGAAGAAGGCTAAGTCTGACAAAATTTACCATTTTTTCAATCTTGCTGCAGAAAACTCCTTGTTAATCTTGACCAAATTTTATACATGGACAACCCAGATCAGGCTAGATATTAGGACAAGATTATGGACAACCCAGATTCAGACTAATCATCAGGAAAAGTTTCCTTACTGGCAGAGCAATACGACAGTGGAGCCAGTTGCCCAGAGAGGTCATGAGCTCTGCCACACTAGAGACATTCAAAAAGAAACTGGACAGCCATCTGAATGGGATGCAACAGCAGCCTACAATCATGAATAGAACTTAACTTAACCAAAATCATAATGAAAGAAATGCATAAAAATACAAAAATATAAAAGCTACACCCTGCAAGCTTATAGGGTTAATTTTCAGCCTTCCCTGTACATCTGTCCTTGCCTTTTTAGCATCATATGCAGAGATCTTAATTTATTGTTCATCAACTTATGTCACATTCTACAGTGAGACATCAAAGGATGCTGTATTTAGTTTTTATAAAAACAATTGGATTATATGCCATACCAAATCAGAGTTAGTAAGCCTGTTTGAACCTGTCTTTCCCAAGTGCTTAAAAGGATTATTCATAAACCTCTTTCAGATTGTATTTGAGACTCATAATGAAGTATATTGTATCCCAAAAGATTTGCTTAACACTAATGGCATAAAATTCCACCAAGGTCTTAGATCCCTGTTAGAGCCAGCATATGCTGGTAATAATATTTATAAGCAAGATCTCAGCCATGTCAATTAATTAGGCATTTTCACAGACTGACCCACCATCCACTTGAAAGCCACATTAACTGTAAAAGTGCACTTATAACAGCATCTTATAAGTATTGCATAGTAATCTGCTATTATACTATGCTTCATCTGTTACCATGGATACTTAAACTCAGAAATTCAAAACAATGCAAAGCATAGTATATCACTCTAAAGAAAGTTGCAACCAGAACTCCATTGCCACACATCTGTCATCATTTTTCAGAACAGAATATAGCAAGCACTCTTGAGTTATGTTTATATTAATGAATGCTCCTACATTTATATGAATAATTCACTTAAAAGTATAATACTGAATGAGAAGCTAAACTTTATGCTTAAAAAATCTCTAAAATAAAATCTTGTTGAAATTTGAAACTCTTTAAATGCCTTCTGTTTTGACAATATTTTTGAAAAATACAATTAAAAAGATCTTTCACATTCTTTGGTAATTTGTAGACAATAAAAAGGAAAAACTTGCAATTCTGAGCAGTTTTACCTAAGAGTATTTATTGTTCGGCCAACTTACATCAGCAATGAAAGTCATGCAAAAATAGCTGTTGACTCAATCATTGGCTGGACTAAAGGCACCATGAATACCAGTTGCTTGCTAGCAGCAGCAGGAATGGGCAACCTCGAGCACTGATCTCAGCTTTCCCAGAAGCACCTGGTTGGGCTAACACAGCATGGAGGATGCAGGCCTAGAAAGAACATTGGACTGATCCAGCAGGGTTGCCCTTATATTCTTATGGAATTCATGTTATAAAAAGAATATCTAGCTAACTACTGACAGCAGCTTTCCTCCACATGATGCCCCATGGAGACTTTGCACTGCATTATTACAGTCATCCAGCCAGCACAGTCAATGGTCATGTAACATTTGGTTACCTTTGAGAGATATATTTGACGCCATCATCACAAGCCCTTCTAGAGATTCCCTCACCCATGGTAGTAAATGGGCAGCTAGCTAAAGAAAGGCCTTTTTTCTGTGGTTGTAACTATGATTTTAAAACTCTGACCCAAGAGCAATTAACCTGGGGCTAGAAGGGATTTTCTGGGTGCTTAATACCTAAGCTGTCTTCATTCAGGAAGCCTTGAAAGAAGCATACTAATTATAAAAGCTGTTTGGTTGATGCCTAGCCAGCACTGAAGCATCTGATCTACTGGTTCTCCCTCCTTGCTGGATGGCTCCCCTGCTATCTTGCATCCCTTGGTTTTTGATTCGCTGGACAGCTTCTAGTAAGGCAGGATTCCAGTCCAATGCCAGGAGAGACAGAACAAGAGTTGCTGTGGGCATTTTTTGCCCAACAAAGACTGCATCCAGAAAAGCTTTACTGGACACCACCCTAAGCGCAATCCTTCAGCTGTCAGTGATCTGTAGAGAGGGTGATTCACTTCACAAGATCAGCAATGATGGAAGGACACTACATGCTAACATCACAGTAGAGTATTTGGATAAGCATCTGAAAACTCTGGAATGTGAGAACAATTGCTATGGAAACCGAGTACTTGCACTGACACAGAACATATTTAATCATAAATACAGGGTACCACTATCATCTAAGAATTATATCTAGGATTTCTAGAAGTTGTAGGCTGTTTGTATAAGGGATGTAATAAACATAGGCCAACAATGGTGCCAAGCAAACTTGACGCCGCTGTCATAAAAAGTGCAGAGTGCTCTGAGCATGCGGTATTTCAAAGGAGACAATTGTGGGTAACTGTTCCAGACAAATTGATAGAAGTGGGGCACCACTGTTGCACACATAAGTAACGTCACAGTACGGATGTACCCAAAAAGTTGAGGTACACAAAGTTGCTTCTGCAGCATGGAGTTTTCTTACTCAAGAGAGCCCTCTGATGGAACTTAAGCAGAGCAACCTTAGTGGACATAATGACTGTGCTCGGTCATATTGAACTGAAAGTGGCTTCTACTCCTCGGAACCCTTTTAAAATAGAAATGAGTTTCCAAATAGTTTTACTGCAATATAGCTCCTGGAACAAACACATTTGAGCGTGCCTCCTCCACACCCGAGATAATTTTTTCAAGCCTCATTCATGCCTGAAATCAACAACTTCCACCATACTTTGTAGTTCCCATTCCAGAAAAAGCACTCTGATTTAATCTCTGCTTTGATTATTCTTCCCTTGGTATATTTCTAATACTAACTTTCAGTTCTCTGACCAGCACCTATCATTTTCCCAGTGTGCCTGTGGTCCACCAAGAAGATGGTGCTGTCACAGAAATGCTGACTTAGAGGATAAACAGCTCAGGCAGTCCATCTGAAAAATTTGTTTTCAGGGGATCTGATTTAATTGCCTGGGCACCCCATATGCTAGTGCTGCATAGTTCTGGTACCTGCTTTCACTATTATGGGAAATTTTCATGTAATTAGATCAAATCATGTATAAAGCTGCTGTATGAATGCCATCGTACTGAAGTGTATTTTGACAGCCATAATTAGGTGCTGTAATATAAAAATGGCATTTAGTACACCATTCCCTATGGACCTCTTGATTAAGTTGTACAATAACCTGAAGAATCCCTTTGATTTGTCTCAGGGTGCTTCCAGATTACCAGTCAAAAGGAATTGTGCAGCTATTCCATCTTTTATTTCTTAATGCATTTTTTCTGATAAGAATGAAGATGGTAGAAGTGGTAGGAAAACATGGGAGAACAACAAATTGAAAATGACATTGTCTGGGTGCTCGGTAAAATTCCATGAATAGGGCGGAAAAACCTCGGAAGCACCCTTATCCTTCAGTTTCTCAGCTCTGAAGACCAAAATGCTGCTCTATCCTTCCTTCTCAGTGCTGTTTATCCTCAGTATCATATCAATATTTAAAAATACAATTTTTTCACAAATGTTTCAATGAGATATGCATTATTATTCCCATCTGATTGAGCAGCTTTCAGCATCAAGAACAGGGCAATATCTTTTGTGTCTCAGGTGCAACCTGTGTCTCAGGTCCTCCTTTAGAAACAGCAACATCTGGCAATTGTGCAATGGCAAGAACTGTTTCCACTCCAGCTGATTTCTTGCTCAGATTCCATCATCAGCCAGAAGCATTACCATATCACGGACCTTCCACATTTGCCAGCGATTTGTTCTGCCACAGGCTATACAATGGAAAGAAGGAAGTGACGAACTATGGTGTCTAATTTGGTACCATTAAACCCACACAGAGTATATTTGGAACACAGGACACCTATATTTTCAATTTATGAAAAGTAAAAATAAAACCCCACTGTAAATACCTACTGAATCCCACTATTTTTGAAGTTACAAAACATTTAGGTTTCCCTCCTATAAAAGGACTCTGGTTATGTACTGATCCTTCAAATTATACCCAATGTACATAAAATGTGTTTTATACTACTAGATTATTTGCTCCTGTGTGGATAAACACACTGCTTTATTTTTATATCATTGTAGCAGAAACCCAGAAAATGAGCTGTTTCTTAAACTGCCCTGAACATAATGTAACTGCAACATGCAAATGTCTCAACTTTAAGCATCTAGTGAAGGAAAGAAGGTAGCCAGGTGTGCCCAGCTTCTTCACCATAGCACCAGATGAGCGAAACATAAATTCAGTGCTTAGCTTTCTTTCAAAGGCAAATCAGATACACAGATCTCACTTGCGAAGTCCTGGCACTCTATCTTAGAAGTTACAGATCAGTTAATGTGAGAGCTAACAACCCAAGGTTTAAGTCAAAGAGCATTCCAGAAACAACTATCTATTCATAGATAGAGATTTAATGCTTGGAACAAGATTTGGAGCTTAAAGCACTCAGAGATGCAAGCTGATGTTGTAAAATCATGATACTTTCATAGAATGATAAATACCTTTCACAGAGCATGCCTTTGAGAAGCTCATGCCTCACTCAAGCATCACATATGGAGCATACACCACATTCAAATGCCACAAAGGTAATATACCCTCCACACAGTTAGTGTGGTCAGTTAGTAGGTCAGTGCTGGGCATCTAGAAAGAAATCTGCATTATAGCCCCTGCCTGTTCTACCTATTGGCTTAGCATTAGAGCCAGTCAGTTTCTTCTGAGTTTGTCATTTCCGGAGTAAAACACTTTGTGTTTGTCTGACTGAAATTGTCCCATTCCAGTCCACTTTCATCCACTAGCATGAAGTACTGTGATGTGTAGATGTTCCCTTTCTTGCTTTTATGTTTCCAGTTTGCTTTGATTCATACTTCCCGTGTCTGAGTCGTATGTGTTGTGCAGCATCAGACTTTCCTTTCACTTCTGTACATGTCAGCCACTAGACTTCCTTTTGGCTTTGATCTAGTTATGCCATTATTCATGTATTTATTTCTTTTAAAAATCTATACCCCATCTTTATCCACAACAGGCTACAAAATGGCTCACAAACAGCAAAGGTGTGATCTGTACTTGTCCTTGGCTCTTTCCCAGTAGTGAGTTTCTTCTTCTGTGCAGTTCTAACCACAGTTAGCATCACTGATATTTTCTGGAAATGATCCTCCACCAGGGTCACCTTCAACTACTGCTTCCCAGTAGTTGCCCTTCAGAAGCTTTTCTGCCCTTATCCTGTTAGGTATTTATTATCTTCTGCTGAATTGACCATTACTTCTGAAGAGGGTGGATAAATCTTAGTCTCATGTCTCAACGTTGACCATTCTGGCTTGTGTCATCCAGCTCAGAAACCAGCCTGGTGAGAGAGTCTGGGCTCCTGGTAGCATTGTTCTTGGCTTCTTTGACACTCTCACACCCTCTCACCATGTTCAAGTTTGCATCCAAGAAGGGCTCAAGAAATCGTTTAGTAAACTAATACACCTTAATTCAGAAGTTTTCTGCTTGCATTGTCTATATGCCTATTGTTTAGTTATTTTTAATTACATCTCAGAGTGCATTCTTGTCAATTGTAAGCTTCCAAACTCAAGAGCATCCAGTGCAAAGAAGTAGTAAGGCACATCTCTGCCTCCCTGGACCCACTACTTCGTATTTCAGCTAGACAGCTCAGCTTGGCCTTCTAGATGAGGGACTTCAGAGGGCAAGGGAAAGAGGCTGCAGTACCATCAGGATGCATGATATCCTCCCAACCCCAGTTCCCTCCTCTTTTTGTTCTTTAGCCATCTCTGAGGACATTTTTTGGGCTTGGAGAAGAAGCAATACAGTTCTTTCCACACTAGCTGTGAGGTGGCAGGCAGGAGGAACCAGAGCATGTATCTCCAGCTCTGAAGCTGGAGGACTTCAAGTATCAGAATCCAAGTTATCCTACGGTCTCCCAGGCAATGTATAGGAATCATAGGATCACTCTTCCAAGTAGCCTAATTTGCAATGTTCTAAGCTCTTTTTATTGCAGCCCAACTAATGACTTCTTAAGACAATCCGAAATGCTAAATTTAAGAAAAATTTGTGTTATTAAAATTAAAATATATGAAAACATAAAAATCTCTACTTCAGGATATGTATTGTAATTCTGCAAAAACATAAGTAACAGACTGATTATATGATACAAAGAATTTATATCTTTTGAATGATAGGAAAAGGCTATCAAAATAGGTAAGCCATAGCTCGTCATAACTAGTTCTAGAAGATAATCTTTGGGAGTCTCTGCCCATCAGTAACATAGATTGGCCTTCAACCTGCTGTCCTCCAGATGTGTTCTATCGGTTCTATAACCACATAATCAACAAATTAAGTCACTGATTGCATCCTTAATGAAATTCTTCTCAAGGAACAAACTCAACAACACAACAACAAACTCATGTGTAAGGTCAACAACAGTTATGGATTTGTGTTTTCTAACAAACGTCTTCTTAAATTGAAAGGTGTTTTAGCAGCAACAGGTAGGTGCTTCACCTCGATCTAGTTTACAGTATGTCCCAGACACCTAAGCAGCAAGGACTAATCTTAAGATGCAAATTGTAACATTCACCAATGCAATCTGTTAAGAGAAAAAACCAAATGCAAGTACTTTGATTCTCACTGATTTCAAGGGAACAGACCTAAGTATGTACTTAATTTTCTACTGATACTAGTACGAATGAAAAGACTTTTCACTCATGTCATTTACTTATCATTAACTCACCTCACCTTGACATGGGAGGTGCTCAGTAACAACATGAAACTATTCTCATCACTTCTGAGTAGAAACCAGCTGTCCCTCCCACTGAAAGCAACACTTAGCCTGTGTCCACAAGGAGATCAGTCTAGAAGATGTTTCTAAACTAATGAACACATTACATAAAACCAGCTATTCCTATGATTTTTTTCAAAGCAGGAAACGCTATGAAGCCTCTTTCCCACCACTCTCTCTCTCTCTCTCTCTCTCTTATACAGATGTGCAGAACTGGGCTGGGATGGAGATATTCCGTGTCAATGAAAAACTTGTCACAGAAGTTGCCTGGTTAATATCTACCAGTGATACTATAAGAGATAGTACCAGAGCAGATGAAAGGACACAGGGAAGTAACCTATCCAGTTAAAAACATGTTAATCCTTCCTCATCTAAGTCCATGGGCTCAACAAGCCATAAGGCTCTGACCAGCCATATGGACACTCATTAGAACATAAGGGAATTGTGATTAAGGAAGCAATGCTAAACTCAATTACTCATGAGCAAGCCCGACATTTCCTTCTAAGGCAACACATGCAAGATTGTAGTGTGTGATTGTATAATTTAGGATCACAGAATTCTAATTTTCAGTCATACACAATATTTTAAAATAAAAATTGAATCACATACTGTTTGTTCAGGAAAATAAATAACTTGTTTAATCTACTGAACAAACAGTATGTGTTGAACAAGGATGTATGGAGTTCCCAGTTAATTTTTGGTCCCGATCAACTGTACTCAGAAATGCACTTCCATTTCCATATGAGTGTGCAATTTTTTTAAAAAAAAAATCTGCATAAGATTCCTGATGCATCACAAAAGACATCCCTATAAGTGTACTTTATGGGAATCAGTATGCAATTCTAAACCTATTTATACTTCTTAATGCAATTTGGTAAGATTCTTGAACTAACAATTTATTGCAACATTCAGAGAAGTATGAAATCTTTAAATTGCTATTCACACATTAGAATTCACAACTCCTCAAGTACGCCTAGTGCTTCACAAAAGTCATGATAGTAAGAAATTGTTGCAAGAATCAAATGCTTGCTTGCAGGAAACCTCAGAACATAGGAGCCTGCCTTTGAGTAATCCATTTTGCTACAGTGGCATTTGTGTGTCCGGAAAATTTGTAAATTAACCTCACTGGCTCAGCACTGGCTCACCTCATCACATGCCCTGTGATGTGAACCCAGGGTGGGTGCTATCTTGGCATGGTTTGCACATTATCATGCAAACAGGCTAAGTTAGACCATAGGTACTTCTAGCCCAGTATTGTCAGCAGCTTTCCAAAGTTTCAGACATGGCTTTTTCCTGCCCTATTTGGAAACTGAATCCTGGACCTTCTTCATGCAAAGCATGTCCACTCCTTCCTGTCTCAAAATCATATAGATAGTGCTCAATATCACAGTATAAGCTTTGCATGCAGTCAATTGGCATGTAAGTTCTATGTAACAAGCCACTTGCACCAGTTTATTCATTAGTTTATTTGATTTATACCCTACCTTTTTTATTTGAAGAACTCAAAGCAGCTTATATAAGATAAGATATCAGAGTCTCCTCTGACTCCCAATCTTATCTCTACAACAACAACAACAACCCTGTGAGGTAGGTTGGGCTGGGAGCCTGTGACTGGCCCAAAGTCACCCAGTTGGCTCCATGGCTGAGTAGGGACTAGAAACCAGGTCATCTGAGACCCAATCCCACACGTTTAATCACAACGCCACATAGTTCACCTAGCCATCTAGTCCCTACTCCATGAGTAGGGACTAGAAACCAGGTCATCCGAGACCCAATCCCGCACTTTTAATCACAACGCCACATAGTTCACCTAGCCATCCATCGTATGATAATCGACATACAACTGTGAAATTGGCAAATGTGTCCCCACACCAGCTCTATAACAGGTGTACATACACAACCTATCTAACCTGCAATCCATCCAGGAATTTTTTTCACATGGATGAAATACAGGAACTGGCATAGGCACTTGGATGCATGCATGATAAAGACTGTTCTACACATTAAGTTGTACATGCTATGAACAGAACTCAGGAGAGCTGAATGCTACATCTGACGGTTTGGTATAAAAGCTAATTCTGTTAGAAAGCAGATATTATATGATTTGTTGTTTGTCATATCCTCCCATTTATCTGATTATCTAAAGATTATTTAATTTTCTAATTTATTTAAGAGGGACATTCACAAAATAAAGCTATTTTGATCAGAAATTCCAGTTTTGCCATGGACAGATGACTCTAACATTGTCTAGAGTCATCTGGCCTACAGATGACTGAAGTAACTTGGACTTCTCAAGGATGTGAATTTTATATCTTTACTTTTAAATATCCCATCAATAATTCACAGATTCATGACAAAAACACATGGAGGCTTTGGCCAGAAAATATTATGTACTAATTTAGATCATCATATGTTGCCATTTCCATTATTAAATTGAAAGCATTGATAACATAAATCTGTGCAACTACAGCATGCAATTTTCAATTATCCAAAGCTTCTAAAACAGTGTTACGTTTCATGCAAAGGAAAAAAAAAAAGCACAACTCTAAAAAGTGTAAGATGAAATCCAACTAGTGTCCCTCAATGGACAGAAGACTTCCATCAATAAAATGGGAAAGGGATTTTTTCCCTTCCCCTAAAGCTGCCCTGGAGGGTTGGGGAAACCTCTAGAATAGATTTTGGAAGGCATGAGGATGCAGAGGGAAGGCGAGTTGACTCCTCTCTCTCCTGTTGACATAAACCTTCTGTCAATGAAAGGACACTAGGTAGAGTTCACCTGTAATTTCACACCGAAGATTTTGTCTTAGATCAAACAAAGGAAAAGTATTCCTTTCTCAAATCTTAACATTTAACAGGAAAACTGCCAGTTATTAGAAAAGGAAGTAAAATGGAAAATTACCCTAAAAGACATTTCAAGATTTTCTCCACCCCAGATATCCATTCCTGCATCGTAAGTTCCTATCTCTTCAAAGTAGTTTCTGTCAATAGAAAATAGGCCACCAGCCATAGTAGGGGTCCTAGTTGAAAACAAAAGAAAAATAAAAAAGGAAAAGGAAAATACTTTTTGAAAGATACTGTGTGGAATTTATTAGGTGATATAGCATATAACCTCCAGACATTGTAGACATAATTATTTTCCATTTACTATAAGCTGAAGGTGAATTAGTAAGCTTCATAATTTTGATTGCCTGTATGTGCAATCATTGGCCAAGAAATTCAATATATATTCCAGTGACTGGCCAAATTTTAAAGATTTTAATAGTCTAAAATTATTTCTTCAAAAAGTCATCATACTATTAAGCAAGTAAAATATCGGGCTTCTATTTCTCCCAAAATAATCTAAATAGAATCTGAAGTATTTAGTGAGGAGAATCTAATGTCCCAGAATGTTCATAAAATTAACAGGCATCATCACATGACAGGGATATAAACTTTTGGAAGATGCAAATCCTGTGAATGTGTATGTCAGAGTTTCAGTGCCTGAACCATTATACATATCTAGAAACAGGTTAAACCTAGTTTAAATTCTTTAAAGTCTGTTTAAAGAGGAATACACTGTAATACCTGTATTGATTTCATATTTAAAAATTCAAAGAATGAGGAACTGATATTCAATTGATTTAATTATTTAATTCTACTGGGTAACACAGATGTGTTCTTTGAAATGCACAAATGAACAACTGAGCATCCACTAAACTATTTTACTCACATGATTTTATTGGTTATATTCCATTGATTTATCAAACACATACTTATATATTTGAAACTATAGCAAAGTAGCTTTTTTCTCCATTATGATTTGGAGTGACTTTTTCAGATATCCACTGTTTAAAGAGTTAGGAAAGAAGCACAACCCAAACACTGACTCTTGTATTATGATGTGCGGAGAAAGAAATGGATGGTTTACTTCTTTACATGACACAGGACAGGAGGGTTGAATATATTTCTTACAAATATACAAAATATACACAAATATTTTCTCTTTGCAACACCTGCAAGTACAAACATGAAAGATGAATAGTCAATTCTTTAAATAAGAACTGAATTCAATATGTAAAGAAACGTTCACTTGATTTCAGTTAAATCCATGTCCCCAGTGGGTTATATCCAAGACCGTGTGAGTGGTTGTTCATCAATGCAACAGCAAGTGCCTCTGCCTTTCCTTCCCAATCTGCTCTGAGTGGTTCTACAAGTCTCCAGTGCACATGCAGGGAAGCAGGAAGAATCCATTCTGGCAGTAGCATCTCTTTTGCTTGCAGATGGCCACTGATGGATACAGCCCAAAGAATTTACTTTGTTGAGTTGGATCCCCATTCGCTCAACAGCTGACCCACTGGGATGAGGAGGATATCGGCTAATTGGTTCGCCTGGCGCTGAGCTTGTTCTCTTTTCCATTTTATTTAACCGGTACTTTAAAAACTAGTATTAATGTAACAGTCACGTTTTATTGCTTCTACCGCTTGGATTGTTTTAATGTATGTGATTTTATTGATCGTTTTAATGTACTGATTGTGAGCCGTCCCAAGATGCCTTGCATGGGGGATGGCATACAAAAGTTCTAAATAAATAATTATATAAATAAAAGTCACCCTATTTGAATTCAGTGGATTTACTCCTAGCATAATTAAGTGAGCAACCCTATGCAAGCTGAGACAGGAAAAAGGCCTCCAACTCCCAGTGCCCTGGCCAGCATAACATGGTTGGCTGGAGTATGCTGATATTTGGAAGTCTTTTTTTTCCGTCTAGTGTTACACCTTACAAATAAGCCTCCAAGATCAGAGAATCCAGTGCCCTACTAAACTGTGATCAGCAGCGTAGGAGAAATGAGGAAGGCAGTCTTCACCTCTCCATCCCACTGCTTTCATTTTTTCTCTCTAGCAAGGCCTGTGAGTCAATCTAGAAGTGGCATCTTCCAGGGATGACTCTAGTGAAGCCATAGGATTTTTGATATCCTGGCTTCTTCAACGATATGAAGGGGAGAGGGAGGGAGGGAGGGAGGGAGGGGGAGGGGGAGGGGGAGAGAGAGAGACTGATTTTCAGAAGAAAATGGGGGAAAGCTTTTTTCCTGAATTTTTCTAAAAAAGAGAAAGTATATTTTGTCACAGAACCCTCCCCCCTTTTCTATTTTTACCCAGGCCCCTTTAGGCTTCACCTAAATATCCAAATGTTCCCTTTTTTATTTCTATGAACATAAACCTAGAAAAACAAGTACAATGGTCCTCTCTATGGCAGCTGCAGGGGAGGGATCACATTATGAAGTCCCCTTGTTACAATCACAGAAATGTCTACAGGTTCAAGAGAGGAAATCTGAAAAAAATGGTGATGCCTGGGATTTTCTCCAGTGACCACAGCCTGCTTAAGCAGCCTGGATTCTACAACTCTCTTTGACTCGTTTCTTGGAAATTACTAGCAAGTATTACTAGTATTTTTACTAGTATTTTTCTATATGTCATAAGTTTAAATTAGGTACTAAAATTGATAAGTCACATGGCCACATAGTTGGCATTTTAATTATCTAACTCACATTTATCATGTAAAATTATTCACTTGACCAGTAATGAGTGTATTCAACAACCATCTATCCCTGATTCATTTTTTTCTAAAAAAAATAAATGGTAATAACACAATTACTAATAATTAAATTGAATTATCATGGGTTTGCAGATGGTGTTTATATTATGCCATGAACAATCAAGCACAGCATTACTAGAGCT
The DNA here is from genome assembly GCF_004798865.1 of Varanus komodoensis. Taxonomy (NCBI): domain Eukaryota; kingdom Metazoa; phylum Chordata; class Lepidosauria; order Squamata; family Varanidae; genus Varanus; species Varanus komodoensis. The sequence continues at coordinate 37,041,389 of NW_025336598.1, forward strand.
TGGCTGAAGAGATATCCTAGGGAGGAAAAAAGAAGAAGAAAGACCATCCATTTAAAATATACCTGGAAGTGCTGCCCACACTACCAGCTAACAGCCTAAGTAAACTACCAACACGATCTCAAGCGTGTGTTTACGCAAACAAAAACCACACTGGAGCTCAAGTGCACTTAAGATTGTAGCCCTTTAAGAAACTAAAATAAAAAGAGGAGAGAAGCACACATAGTGAAGAATAGAGGGGGTTCCTACTGCTTTTGTTGCAGTAGTGGTTGGAAGGGAACAGCGTGGGAAGGCACTAGACATAGAGCTACAACTCAGTAGCTGACAAAGAGGGCAAGAGAACCTGCTTCTTAAATATCAACTCACAACGTTTCTGAGCTGTGCTTTGACCTGAAAAAGTGCACAACTACACAACTGCACAGAATACAGAGATGCCCACCAAGTGCTGTTAGAAGCATTCCACTGTTGGACTATGAAGAAGACAGAAGACCTTCCCCTCCTCTATCCGTGGGACCTGTCCTATGACCTTATATTTGGGGCCTTGCTGCCATCTTTTCTTGGCCTCCCTGGAGAAATTGACAAAAGGAAAGGAAGGGGAAACGGGGAAAATTACTTTGGTTTTGCCCAGGACCACATGGGCCTCATTCCAGGCTGCAATAGTAAGATCCTGTATAGTGTTATCTTTGTTACAGATCCTGTAATGCTAAAATTCAATAAAGTTCCAGTATGGACCAAGTTACCCAAGCAGTCCATACCTTACTATTTTTGGTCTGGCTACAAATCCATGTCGTATTCATTTTAAATTAAAACTGGTAATTCAATTTTTTAGCATTTTCATCTTTGCTTTTAATGTTTAATAATATATTCAAGCTCCAATGGCCATCTCTTTAAACATAGGTATAAATCAGAGCTGGAAGATCTTGAATCAGAAACCATGCAGTTAACTAAACAGGCACATGTGTTCTCAGGCATTACCAAGAGTACATGACCTTTTGCCACCTTCCTATCTTGTTCAGAGGCTAGGGAATTCTGACCTCTGAATCAATGGCATTATACTGAGGATCTGGCCAGAGCAAGCGATAAAGCTATTTTATGTTCCTACAGTGTATTGACATAGTTTGCATGACACAACAACCAACCATGGCCATGGAAAGTTGTTGTGATCTGTAAATCTAGCACAGTCTCTGCAGGATGACTTATTTTTCATGTGCAAGCCATCCTGAGAATCCATGGTTTGTCTTTAGAGACTTCATACCTACAGTGGCTGGCTGGCTGGCTGGCAATTGATTGATTGATTGATTGCATTTATATACCACCCCAATAGCCCAGAGGGCTCTCTGGGTGGTTTACACAGATTAAAACCCCCAAGTTTCTGTCATCCAAACTAGACAACCAACTTCACTGGGAAAGATTCAGACCTCCACCTAGCAGAAATGACTAAAACCCATGCTGGTCCTTGTTATCTAGCTAGTGCCACTGTCACCCGCTTTCCCCCAGTCCCTTCTCAGTGCTCTCCATAATCTGTAATCCTAAAAACAGAGCAGAAAGCCCACTTAAGAACTGCACAAATTCAGGTTTTTTCCAAACCTGTAAAAGCATCAGTAAAGTTACATAAATTTTCCTACCAATTTACTGCTCTGTGATGAAATTTGTGCTATTTTCCCATCAGTGCATTTTCCACCCTATTTTACTGTTTCACCATGACAGTCTCTCATGTTTAGTTCTTGCACCCAATAGTTTGTAAACCATATGCACACAGGCAGCTAGATATGGTGACCAATGAAGAAGAGTGGCAAGCATGAGACAGGCAAAGCCCTGAAAATGACTGGCAACCGCAGAAGAGATGGTACTTTAGGAAAAGAGGCTATTATTTCAGTATAACGCTAAGTAGGCCTTCCAAAAAAGGTCAATAAATAGCAAGGAAAGTGGTAGAGTGGAGAATATTGACAAAAAGATGATATGGATCAGCTTAGCCAAATATCAGAGAGTGAATCTTGCACTCTTGCATAAGAGCACAAGTCCTCAAAACTAAAAATAAAATGAACTTGTGAATGCATTCTTGAATGAATGAGGACTCAGAACATTACAGTATTTCCTTTTTCCAATCTGAAGGGGAGGCAGGAGCTGAAAGTAGCTGGTGCCTACAGGAAAGAAAGCAGTTTTAGGGGACACAAGTTCTTACTTTAGTGTAATATGAAGCAGCCTTTTAAAAACATGCTCATTAGCAAGGGAAGCACTGAAATAGAGGATAACATTGAGAAGGGTATTGAAAAGGTGGGCATCCATATGCTAGGCTAAATATCAGACTTGCCTCAAAAGCTTAATCCACACACACACACATTTGCAGATGTGTTACCACATTCATAAATGCTCAGAAAATTAATTATATTCTGCAATCTGATGCGGGGAGATGTTTCCTTCAGGATGCATCAACCTCAGCAGATCAACTGGAGAAAAGGGGATGACAGAGGATCTGAGGAAATGAGGAATGCTGACACAAAGGTATCTGGGATATAAACTGGAGCTAGCAGGAGGGCTGAGGAGGGAAATAAGCCATGGCAAGCCACACAGTGCCCAGTGGTTAGCAAGGGAACAACCCATCCCTGGTAGCTAACTTGCAGGGTGTCCTAGTGTGACATGTGAATCCGCCCACTGAACATGCCTGCTTTGCACCTCTTTCAGGGAAAAGTAATGAACAGGCCATAATTTGAGCAGATCTTACTTCAGAACAGGACTGTTGAATTTAAAGAGACTATTTAAAATGTAAGTACTTTTACGAAATACTTAAGGTAAGATAGTCTAAATAGGAGAAGACTGATATTAAATAGATATAAACCACAAAGTATTGAATTTAATTTTACTGGCATGACTGAATTTATTTCAAATGAATGTTAAATCTTTGTTTGCTACATTAAGTATTGCTAATTACTAAAAACAAAACAAAATGATATCCCATAGTTTCTGTTCACTGAAAGTATGTCAAAAGAGCTTCCCTTTGTACAGGAACAGATTATACCCTCAATTCTATTTTACAGCTGGTTTTGATGGCAATAATTAACTTTTGCCAGCTTTTGCAAAAGCTGATATTTCTGTTGCTTCAGCTTCTCAATAATCTTGCAATGCTACTTGATAAATGGAAAAGCTACTTGCTAAGGCAACAAAGTGGCCATCTATTGTTGGAACACTCTTCCTGCTTCAGCCCACCTGGCACGAAATTTGCCATCTATTCAGGTCAGGTTGAGACAACTCTAGAGACCTGTAAAGTCTCCATAGTTTTCCAGGGGCCTGAGGGGATTTCTAAAGTGATTTGTCATATCAGCTGTTATTCTTTACTGTATATTTTAAGCTGTTTTTAATTACTTTTAAATTCATTTTAACACTGTCGCTTTTATTGTTTTATTATATTTCTATTGCATTGTATTGTTTGCTTATTTATTGCTATCGTGTGGTTTAGAAAAGAAATAAATAATAATAAATAATATTGATTTTTATCCCATGTGAAAGTGAATCCCATTGTCTCCAAAACTGGCACTTATTTTCAGAGGCTTATTATTGTAACCCCAAATTTCCAAAGCAGCAGTTCTGCATGAGCATGTGCCTGTTTAAGGTGAGCAACGCAATCAGAGCTTTAAGGTGTAGTAGTACAGATGACAGGGAAGAATGCCAATGCCTAAAATCAACACACTGTCTGTAGCCCACCAACCCAACCCACCGTTCTCAAAAGCAACTGGCAACTTGATAGAATAGGGAAAAGGGTGAAGTTATTAACTGAACATGGGGTAGGGGGAGATATATTACAGCCCAGTGATTTAGCTCTTCATGGGAGAATGGTCAGAATCCTTCAGACCTGCCTGCTACTCTTGAGCCCTGGGCTTTAATACAGCTTTAAACCTGCATCTCTGTCATGTCCCTAACTCTGATGCTGCTGCTGGGTTGGTGCATGCGACAGAAGAACAGATGGCCGTTATCCAATCCTCCATGGTCCCCTCCTCTAAATGGTTCCTTTTATTCACAGTCACTGCTCTCCTCTTTTTCCCCTCAGGTCTCCCACTCTCCCAAAATCCTCCAACAGCCTCTTCAGGATCACAGTAGGTCCCAGGTCAAAATGGATTCTGCTGTCCAGGAATTCCACAAGCAGCTCCATTTCACTAGGTTGCATTTGGTTCTTTGAAGCTGCTTTCCCCAGCATCTGCATAACCTTGTGTGTTACTATTTGTTTGGTATTATGCATGCATTGCAAGTCTCCAACAGCTATTTTATAATTTGATGAGAAAAGAAGGCAGTCTACAATCCAGTTTGAGGACTGCCGTCTCACAGATGAGTGATTTGTCCTTCTAAACACAGTTACTTCTTTTTTACATGTTGACAATGATAGTCATGATAAACTATTATAGATCCATAGTGGAAAAAGAAAGGATCTAATTAATTATCTACAGATAATAACAATACAAATTAAATAACTTTTCAGATTGATCCATCTGTAACTAATCACAACAGATCTCGAGATTGTCAAACATTTAGTGAAAGATGTCAGCATAAAAGTAAAGGACAAACAAATGACAAACAAGTATCTTAAATACATCAGATCATTAGCAAAGTCCATTAGCTCATAGTTTTCGACATCAACTCACTTGATGTTTGCCGTTTCTGGCTAATTAAAGCAGTGAATGTTGATCTAGATATATTCTGAATGCTCAAAGGAAGGGATGTAGCCCTTTCAAATATAGATACCAACTCTCATCAGCCTCAACCAGCATGGCCAATGCTCATGGATGCTGAGAGTTGTAGTCCAAAACACAGGAAAGCCACTAGGATGGGGAAGGCTGCCATAAGCCAACAGTCAAGGTGCCAGACATAGTTCTACTTCAGGTCTAATTCTAGCCAGACGATCCAGAAGGATACCATGATTAAAAGAAACAGAAGCTGCCAAGAAGTCCACACAAGGAGTAGAGCAGACTCCTTCTGCCCAGTTCCCAGCTTAGATCATCCACCAAGATGGTCAAAGCAGTCTGCTCCTTAAGTAGAACAGAAGATGCATTAAAAAGACAAAACACCTCATCCAGGAATACCTGAAGCTAAAATGACACCACATGCTTGAATTCATTGCCCAGGAAGGGCATGTTGGTGACTAACCAGAAATTATCAAATAGGGCAGCAGGGTTCTGGGAGGTTTTATTTTTAAACAGAGGTATCATCATCACTTCTTTTAAACATGATGGAATCATACCCTATTGTAGAGAAGTGACTTTACTGCCCATCCTCACCCCTCAGTGGGACTTGTAAACCAGGGGAAGAGTTGACTACACAGGTGGAAGGCTTCAACTTCTCCAAGATTCTCCACGGCTCTTCTCCGAGAGCCATGTTGGCTAGAGGGGCAGGACAGAAATCTAAGAAATCGAATTAAAAAAACAAATAAATAAACAAGGTTCCTGCCAATATCCTTGGCCTGTACAACTTGAAAAACATCCATCATAACCAGAAAAAAAACAGGAGCTGGGATATATTGATTACGGACCTGTACTTAGTATAGTATCCAAGTCAGCAGAGAAACAAGCAATTGTATCTGCAAAGTGTCTTGCAAATTAATTACAATGAGTTGCCTTCATTGCCCCATTAGGGCTGAACATATAGCAGGCCCAAAGGCACACAAAGAAGTTCACCAGGACAACTCTTCATAGATGTAATGACTGAAGCTGAATTACTGAAGCCAAGTGCAATTTCCTTGTCACCCCTGCCACAGGGTAAGCCTTCAAAACTCTTAAAGTCCATATTCATTCAGAGTTTCTAGTTTTGCATCAGCATTGCTCTAAAGATCAACTGACTTGTTTCATGAAACCTATCTCAAACCAAATACAGGGAATTCATTTCCCCCTAAGTGGCCGGAACAAGCAATTCCAAAGGCCAGTCAAGATACTGACATATTCACTTTCACTGTGCAATTCACTGCAAAGAGAAGGGAAGGGAGGAACAAAGACACTCTCCACCAGTGTTTCATGTGTGTTTCACTTATACTTTGCCTCCCCTGCAAAGGTGAAGGATGAGAGTATTTTTTTTATTTATTAAAACATTTGTATGCCTAGTAACTAGATCCCTAGCTGAAGTACTGGCTCCAAGACTTCCAACCTTCGCTATGGCTGGGGACCTGATGATGTTAGATGGTGGGTCCTAACTCCCTGAAATGATCTGGTTCTTAAGAGAGCACTAGAGCACAATCTGGCAACTCAGCTAATTTTGCTTCCTTCACCCATGGTGTAAAGATTTAGAAGCAATTAAAAGATTAAAAGTAGTCACAAAATAGAGGTCGAATGCTTCCTTGATGCATATGCATATGCACTGTGGCCATCTAACCAGAAAGTTCATGTTGCTGACTGTGTCTGGGCTCCTTGCATAATACATACCACATCCAGATTATATACTCTGTTAAACATTAATGTAAGAACAAAAAGTAAATTGGTGTGTTTGCTGTAGTAACACATCCGTCTTCGAATTGCTATTTTGGAGTGAACAAATATAACTTGCAGCAGGTGAAAACGTCACCGCTGTGTGAAGAGGGCATCTAGCAGTGATTAAGAAAAACTTTCCTTTTTTCGCATTTGAAATGTCAGAGGAAAAGATGTGCTTCCCCCAACCATAATTTTTATTGCAACAAGCAGAGGCCCACACTGATCAGGCAAACAAATATTGTACTTACAATTCTCAAGAGAAATTTATAAGCTCATACTTAAATTTTTCAATTGATTGATTTGCTTAAAAAATGTATTTTTCCACTGTTCTAATCATTAAACTTGCAACCCACCACAAAAGACTTTCCTTTGAATATAAGGGAAAACAGTCAAAATAATTCATGATTTCAATACACATGAACAAGACAATTGAAACCACTTGAGAGGCTGTAATGTAGATTACTACCTATCATACTGAAGTTTGTTTATTTATATCTCGTCATTCTGCCAAAAATGGTGCTCAGAGCAACTAACAATACAGATTTAAAATAAAAACAATTTAAAACATGCAGTTAAACACACAATAATACTATTGTTCTGATCTCTGTAATTGTTGTCCTATTTGCATAAATCTAGAAGAATTATACATCAACAGGTATTTCTCACACACTCAAACAAAGCAGTCTGTGATCATGGAGTGTTTGTTGCCCATATGTCTTACCTCACAGGCAAAGTTCTGTCTCCCTTCCTTCTGTCCATCTCTCTCTGAGGAACAGGATACCAACGAAAATTAAGTTTCCAGTTAAATCCTCCATAAGTCATGTCTGACCCAGCCATATATTCAAAAGTGTCGTCGCTGATCACATCAATAATTGGGCACACAACCACCTTCCTAAAAACAAGTAATAAATATGCAAATATTTAACTTTCCACACAAGGAAATCTCTGGCTGCACAACATGTGTGTGGAGTTGCCAGCACTGCGTTCCCAGAGCCCTTTTCAACAAGCAGTAATCATCTGCTTGTCAGAATAAAGATAAGCAGTGTGATTAAACTAACTCTCCACCCTCTTTAAATTGCATGTGCTCAGCTGATGAATTACTGATGAATAGTTTCCTGCAGATAGTGGTTCATCAACAGTCATCTTTTTTTTTTTTTTAAATTTCACAGGAAGTTGCTATCTTTTAATCTTGGTTTGGATCCAGAATGGTCATTTCGCTAATGCATACCACTGTTGGAACTGAACCTCTGGTGCATCCAGAGGTGTGGAAAAAATACAGAAATCCCATTATTCTAGTAGCATCCCTTCACTGGTGGAACTATTATGGATCCAATGCCATGGCTCCACTAGTTTGTACAAAAACTGAACAAATGTTTTATATGGGACTTTGTCTATTAGCAAGCAATAAGAAATTCAGTTTTTTCTAATCACAAAGCATTTTAATGAGAACAAAGTAAGAACACTGAGTTTGTATAATTCAGATAACAAAAATCAAAACAAAGATGACAAATTAAGACTGATAATGCAATGAGCAGTTGGGAGGCGCAGAAACAACAAAACCATTATTTATACATTCTGCCCAGTGCCCCCAGATATGTGGGACATCAACTCCCATAATCTCCAGTTGTTGTGGTGAAGGATAATGGGAGCTGTAGTCCAACCTATCTGGAGAGCACCAACAGTATGGAAAGGGAATTGTGGAGAGTATATCAAAGCTTTTCGGGGCAAGCTCACTGCTATTTGATCACTTCTAAAAGTGATACTGTTTAGAAGACAGTGAAGGGATGGGGGCACCTTGCTTACAAGGATTTTTGGCTCCAAAGGAGCAAAGCTCAGCAGAATCAACAAAATATTTTGGGTGAACTCTGAAATTTGAGTATCACTTAGTTAATGAAATCTTAGGTTCATGGATTACATGAAATTTAATCAAGTAAATCTACACATTTATCAGGAAGTCATCATTTTAAACCACTCAGTTGAGCTATCAGGATCTAGTAAAATGTGTGTACAGCAGACTAGATCAGCAAGATTCTTTGACCCTGGACTTAGGCTTAGCATAATTTCTGCACAGGAAACATTTCCCATGGCTGAGATTTAAACTTCACAAATAGCGTAGTTAATAATAAAGAGAACCTAGTGAAAGCTCTCCTGGTGATGCAGCAATCATACAAGTACTGTACAACATCCATATTTAATTTCTCACCTGTCTTCCTTTATTCTTGCCAGCAGGGGCTCCAGCCAACCTAAAGTACATTCACAGTGTGCATCCAAGAAAGTTATGACCTGGCCTTTGGAAGCTGCTGCTCCTCTAAGCCGAGCTCGAATCAGTCCTGACCGCTGTTCCATCCTAATAATTTTTATTGGTACTTGCAAATTTTTCACATAATTCTCTAATGGGACCTTCAGAAAATCTGCAAAACACAAGCACAAAATACAAACATAAGAAAGTAAATGCAACTAAGGGTTTCTTCAGTTGCTCAGAGGCCAAAATAAATATAGAACAGAAAAGCATGGTGAAGATACCAATCTGCTTATGATATGAATGTTTCTTACAACATTCTAACAAATACATACAGAAAGATCAGAAAATTCTGAATAAAGTGACATCACATATAGAGAAAGATAGAATGAAAGAAGGCAAGCAAGGCCAGCAAAGGAAAAACAGCAAGTCATCACTTACTTATGTGAAAACTGAATTGAATACAATCGCTCTTTGTTTTACAATTTCTTTTGAATTAAACTGAGCATAATATGGGTCAGCATAGGACAATCTCTCCTGTGGCTGCTTGTGTACATTAACAGGAATATCTTCTCTCCTCCCCACACCCACAGACACACTTCCTCGTGTACATGAAGTTGTATGCAGAGTATTTGGTCCCAGTTTGGTCCATATGGACTGGAAGATCCTGGTGGCACAGAGGAGAGCCTCTCTCTCTTTGGGTTGCAGAAAATTATTATTTTTTTCCTCCCATCTGACACAGCATATACCACTTATCGTATCTCTGAAAAGCTTCTTTAGCAGTATAAAAAAGCTGGCCGTCTTCTGAAAGCACTTCCTTTAGGAGAGCACAGCAGTATAATAAAACAGAAAAAAATAGATATTCTAGCCAACGTAAAAAGTGTTGATGGGCAAGACATTATTTATACATCAAAGCATTTCTATGCCATCTTTATGGCATGGAAGGGTGCAAACCTAGATCCACTGACCTGGGAACAGACCTCACTGCACTAAATGGGATTTCTAAGCGTAGGATTGTGCTGTAAGACACCCTAATTTGTCTTTAAAGTCAAAGGATAAAGATGCTGTGCTATCAAACACATAATAAAGTGCAACAATTCCCAAGACATAAGCAAGCAGCAGCAAGGCTAACCAAATTACTCTATTTTTAAATGCTGTCTTAAACAATAAAGTTTTCTCCATATGCCAAAAATCCAGAATCAGTGCAAATGAATAGGCTGTCTGAGGAAGGGAATTCCCAAGTTTGGGAGCATTGTTCCAGAAGGTCTTTTTTTAATGGAAATATGTTCTACCTATAAAATGCAGAGCAAAGCAGGGAATCATATTATGTGAGAGAATGGGCTGCCTCAGAATGGAAGCAACAGTCCATTACGCATCCTTATCTTAGGCCACTGAGGACTTTAAAAGGTAACCTAAGCATTTGTATTTGAGCCTGGAAACCGTTTGAAAGTCAGCGTAAATGAAGGTAGATGTTGCAAATTATGACTCCCAGCTGCATTTTGATCTAGCTGAAATTTCTGAACTTTCTTCAGACAGGCTCACATATAGCTGTTATCTAACCTCCCTGTATGAATTATCCTAGACATGTGTCAAAGAAGCTATATTGAAAAGAATCCAGCTATCTTGGGCCACCCAGAAGTGCCAGAAGCTTTGCTGCAAGTAAACACTTTAGAACCTTTTCCAAAAATTCTGTGGTTGAGATTGGCCTCAGAATTTAGTAAGGGTTCTAGTAAGGGATTTTCTAACATTCAGCCAATTTCAGCTTCTTTTTAAACCACACAGTAAATGAGATCTTAACAACATGGCATCCTTTGAGCAAGACCCTCTGCCGCAGTGAATAAGTCATGACAAATAAGAGTGGATTATCCCATAGTAAGTCTTACTTCTTCAAGAACTCTGTTGACATTAGCACAAAATAAAGGGTATCCATATAAACTTGAGAAACAGAAGCCACAGGAATATCTAGAACAAAATCTGTAAAGCAGAACCCTAGATCAAAGCAAATTTGATAAATTTTATCTGCAAAAGTACTTTGCAAATTGTTCACAATAGGTTAGCAAGAGTCCCTCTATCTCCCTGTGAGTCGGCATTTAACAAACCCCTCACCTGTTAAATGGAAGACAACATGCACTCCAACCAAAATGTGTGGCCATGATGAAAAACACCACACCGTAACAGTAGTTTACTGTTATATAGGGATAAAGGGGTCAAATTTAGGTTGTCCTCAAGCTAAATGTGACCTTTTTATTACACTGTAGCTGCTACAGAGCAGCAAGGCCAAATGTGACTTGTTGTTGTTAGTCGAGAAGTCGTGTCCGACCCATCACGCCCCCATGGACAACATTCCTCCAGGTCTTCCTGTCCTCCACCATCCCCCGGAGTCCACTTAAGCTCACGCCGACTGCCTCAGTGACTCCATCTAGCCACCTCATCCTCTGCCGTCCCCTTCTTCTTTTGTCATCTATTGTTCCCAGCATTAGGCTCTTCTCCAAGGAGTCCTTCCTTCTCATTAGGTGGCCAAAGTATTTGAGTTTCTTCTTCAGTATCTGGCCTTCTGCAGTCAGGGTTGATCTCTTCTAAGACTGACTGGTTTGATCTCCTTGCAGTCCAAGGGACTCGCAGGAATCTCCTCCAGCACCACAATTCAAAGTCCTCAATTCTTCGGCGCTCAGCTGAGATCTTACTAAATTTGCCCTGTTTATTTTTCTGTTGCAGTTTGCTGCTGAATTTGAATTTTTTCACCAGCCCTAATGTTGCCCACTGGGAACAAAAGGCTACCAGACTCCTCAAAATTGATTATCCATGCCTTAACAACTCTGAACAGCTCTGCAATGTAACTTTACACAGGTAACAAAGTGGCAGAAGCCCTCTTTACACAATAGACTGTTAAATGACCTGTAGCCTCCATTTGATTTGGTATGAGTACATGTTTCTTTTCACTTCCACTCTAGCCATTGTGCCAATAGACCCAGGATAATTTCTCTGTCATTTTTAAAAGTAGTACTAAATAATTTTCTTTTAAACATTTGTTTATTTATTTACTGTAGCATTTTGCTACAATATTATCCTGACATTATTATTTATTCCTAAACATATTTTGATTCTTGCTCACTCATACCTCGTTCACTGGCATCATCAACTAAGATGATTTCAGAAAGTAGATAGTGCGGAGACCGATTTATAACACTGTAAATAGTACGAAGCAAAGTGCTCCAGGCTTCATTATGAAATACTATGACCACACTTGTGTTTGGTAGTTCATCAGGGTAGACTTTTGTCTTGCATCTGTCAAAAGACAAAAAAGAAGATGGTAATGCTAATTTATTCAGAAATTCATACTGTGGCACTAAATAATGACATAGAAGGTAATCAGGCTCCAGAAGCCAGGCCCAAGGCTGAAAGAGAGTGGAATAGTATTTCCCCAAACCCACAAGGAAGATTAACAGTGGTAACAAATGAAGGTATGCTGAGGATAACTGGCATGTTAGCCTTAAACTTCATGAAACCCTCCCCTTAAGATATTTTATTGCTCTCAAGCACTGAATCTAATATGAATCATTTTTTTAAAATAGTAAATGGAAAAAAATCAACACTGAAAATCTGCATGGGGAAAGAAATAAGAGAATAAATTGAGATGTATGTTTCCTATGAGAAAGCATCCCTCATTTCTACTCTCTCTCCGTCTGTCTCTCTCTCTCTCTCTCTCTCACACACACACACACATTTCAGCACTGTTCGCCTCCCCATACTCTACTGAAGACTGAATTAAACTGCTTTTATGAATTAAAGCTGTAATATACTTATTGTAGGATTGTGTATTGATAGTCCACTTTCCTTCTTTAGGAATTCATATTTTTATTAATGATATTGTACATAAAGCTTTATATTTTTCAAGAAACAGTTCACTGCTGGATCCTTATGGCTTATCCGTATACTGCATGGCTCCCTGGTGTTCATGTGTGACATAAAGAATAACTGGAATCTAATGGCCTCCATGGCCATGTGTTCATTTAAAAAATACTCAAAACAGACCACTTCAACAGGGGTACATGAAATCATTTATCAGGAACTACTGCTAGAAAATAAGAGCCACAAATAAACAAGATAGTTGAGGAAAATATAAATTATATAGCATTTACAGAGAAGACTGTGAGCATAAAACCAGAATTCCTTGAATGCACCCTCAAACCTCATCAGCCAATGCACTGATAGAACTCTGTGGAGTCCACTGAATGCAGAGAAACGCAATGATTTGGATTCTAAAATAAATTAACTTAGACCTCGCTACTATGCAAAATTAGACAGAAAAAATGCCTGGGAATTATAGGCCTTTTTAATCTAAACCTGCACAGGCTGTGGCTTTAGAGCACAATGTTATGCATGTTTAGACAGGAAGATGTCCTGTAATTTCCAGCATCCCTCTAACTTTGCTGGCTCCAACATGTTGGGAATTGTATTACTTTTTTCTAGCTAAACATGCATAGGACTGAACCCTTAAGAAATATCACGGAAGGAAAATATCTCACTGTCATCTCCTTCCCACCAGAAGCCACTCTGCTGCATCCTGCATGGTTCAGGAGGGCTACGTGACCCTCTTTTAAGACTTCTGGAGTACAGAACAGACAGCAAACTTGCTGTCTTCTTTAAATTAATCTATATTAGGGATCAAGTCAATAAGAATGCCTCTTAAAAAGAAACAAAACAAAACAAAACAACCCCTGAAACCTCTTGGGTTGAAAGTAAAACATAAAACAAACCCCTATTTTAATGTTATATGTGATGCTTTAATTTAATAAATGTAAAAGGAATCTTACAGCAATAAATTAAATACTATTTATATTAATAGTGCATAATATTTAATAGTATTAATATTAATACTATAGGATTAAAATATTAATTCACAATAAAAAAGAAGAAAACCACCCAGACCGTTACATAGAACAGCAGAAAGAGTCGAGGTTTAAAAGCAGGACAGCAATGAAAATAATTAGCAACCAAAATGTTAGTGTTATGCTGGAAGGAATGGAAAAATCATTTTTAAAAATTCTTTACCTGGTGCTGGAAACAGTGGGCTTTCTTGGACAACCTTTTGGCTGCAGTTATTACCAGTAATAATACCAGTAATTGGTCGGGCATACAACAGTCAGTCTGGCCCATGGCTAGAGCTACGACTGAGGAAACTGCCGAGAAGAAACTGAAGGGTCCAATAGGGTGGAAATGTGTTCCTTTTCCATAGTCTTCACCATGTCCACTGCCTGATAGGCCTTATTCCACATGCATTCCTTGTAAACACAGTGTGCCCTGTATTTTTGGGCTTACTTCGTAAAGGCCTGACAGTGTGGGCAAGAGTCAACAGTGCGGCCTTTGGCCCCCCAAACAGGCACACAGTGTCCACCAGTAGGTGAAACTTACTCCTTCTGAAAGGTGCCTTCAGTGCAGTAAGGGCTAAGAAGCGCTAACAACCTTGCTAAGAGGATACCAAACAAAAGTAGTCTAAAAATAAAAGGGAGATGCAAAGAGCAGCTGAAGAAGAACTGAGGGAACAGGCAGGAACCCCCTCCGTAATACACCCCCTCCCTGCCACTGTAGTTATAAATGTTCCAGACCACTTAAAACAGACAGAAGAACAACCAGAGATACAAAGACCTTAAAACATACTGATGACTGCATCTTTTTGATACCACAAAGCTCTGGCACCTAAAAATTCAGTGCTATTGTCTAGGAATGTGAATGTTCCTAGACAAGAGAGTTGTACAAGAGAGTTGTAAAGATACCTGTACATTTTAATATATCTTAAATATCAGGATGATTTATTGTCTGTGTTTTTTAAATTCCACATTAGAAGATTACTATTACAGTATAAATAGCAGTATCCATAAATGAACAAACAAACCTCTATTTTCATGTTCCTCAGGACATTACAATCCATTGTAATTAGAAGTAACATTCTACACACTGAAATGCTTTCCTGTGGAAATCCTGCATTTGTCAGATGCAGATTTATGAATACACATGAAGTAAGTACAGCTGTTTAAAAGTGAGGAAAACACATTTTCCAAGATTAGTAACATGAAAACAGAGTGCACTGCATACCTATTTGCTATTATTCCTTTTGGCTATGTACAAATTATGTGACCATAAACTGTTTCATTGTGATTTTATTTCTTTCAGTATTATATTGATGTTTCCAGCAATGCAAGGCTAGATAATACATCATACAAATAGAAGAAAACCATTTTGAGGGATAAGAAACTGTAGTGACTACAGGCAATTTCAGATGCAATGGTTGTCATTTTGGACCAAAACAAAACACAGTGGTTTAGGCAACTTGTTGGATTGTAAAAGGATAATTTAGCTCTTACTATTTATTGCCCTACATTAAGAAAGTTAACAGTAACAAGTATGGCCCAAATAAAAGGCTTGACATAAGCATTCTTTGGATGTCTCCTCCACTTTACAACTAACACATCTACTTTTCAGTCAGCGATGTATTTAATGAACCTACAAAATAGTGGCTATCTCACAGATCTCCCAAACATCAGAATCCATATAGCTAAATGGCAAATTCATACTACTTTCTTTGAAAGAGGACAAGCTTTATCCTGTCTACCATTTAGTTCTGCTAAAGAAATAATGCTCCCAATCCCTTAAGAATGGTTAGGTAATGAACAGGAAACAGTGGGCACCCTAGCTATCCTTTGTCCCATCTCAAATATGAAGTATCTCCTGCTTTAGCTACTGCCCTTAACTCAGGATTAAGTGTTATACTTCCACGGACTCTTATAATTGTTTGCAAACCTGATTCAAAAGCAGGCAACTTACTCAGTGTTAACTATGGTCAGATGCATTGCTGCAAATGTAACATGAAGTCATTCAAGCCAACAAAACAAAAGAGGTGGTGAGTTGCCCCAGTAATGAGAAAAAAACACAAAGATTGAATATGAATAAATTCTTAACCTCTTAAAGAAGAGGTTTGCAGTAGCAACCCTGTCTGGAAAAGTACTAGCAAGTCACTAGAATGTAACATAGCCGGTTAACACACCTACATTGCTGCTGCTGCTGCAGTGCGCTGCCAAGTGACTGTCAACTTATAGCAACCCCATGAATGAACACTCTCAAAAATGCCCGAACTAAAGTGCAGAAACTAACTAATACTGTTAGTTTCTCCACTTCATTCTTGCTCAAGCAAATCCTACCATTTATACTTTTTAAAAAAATCTCCTTATCCCTCCCAGAAATGTGGAAGCTGGTGGGTTCTGTTTGGGCCATGGGGTTATATTATCTTCCTGTGCGTCTTGCTGAAATTTTAGGGAAACAGACAGACATGTCCCCTAGTGTTCCCTCCCACCAGTGTTAAAATTCCATGTGCAGTTTACACAGGTATATCTGCTTAAACAATAATGTATGATTTTAGACATGATCCTCTGGTAATTTCTGTGCAATTGATGGAATATTTTACCCTTAGTGACAATCCTTTAGAACTCAAAAGACACAGGAATTACCTAGACCAAGTTCCCTAAACTTTCACCACAGCAATTTCTCCTTAGAATGCTCCAGGGTACAGTCTTCCTCCAACATCCAAACTCTACCATTGTTTTACTAGCTGCTTGGGGTCATTTGTCAAGGGTTTTATGGGCTGCTCACAAAACCTTCCTCCAACCAGATCACAGGTCAGCCCCTTGGCATAACAGAGGCACCTACTGCCTATTGCTTATTTTCACCTAAGGTTATTCCACAGAGAAAGAATGGCTAGCCACTTCCTCCTCAGGTTTTGCCTAGTGCTTTTTACATCACAAACTAATTAGAACACCTTCTATCTTTCTCTCTCGTTATAACTAGCATGAATTCCCCATCTGACTCTGACTGAACTCCTAATTATCAACTGTCACCTTTTAGCAGTAATTTCCAGACTGTTCTCTTCCACCTAGCTAGAATCTCCAGGCAATCCAAATTGAACTGACTAACTAGCCTCATCTACACATCTGTCTCTTGCCTGCTTTCATCAAATGTCGCTAAGCAACTACACAGGTCTTTGACTGTAACACGAGGCCTTGGTCCTAACTGAGATACACCATGATTTCACAGAGACACGTTTCAGAAGAACAATAGTTATGCCAAGTCATTTCTCCACAGTAGTGCTTGTCTGAGGGTGCAACAGGGGCCATGTTGACTATCACTGGAGCACAGGCACAAATGGACAGCCATTTTACCCAAGTGAAGTTCACTGTATGGTTCTATACCCAGATGATTACATTTGGCCTACACCAGAGCTTCGAAGTATCCACCATAAGGCAAAGTGGAATACTGGTTCCCCAGTCACTGGCATCTAGCACACTGACCCACTATCAAAGGCAGTACGCCTATGTACACCAGTTGCAGAGAAACCTGAGCAGAAAAGCTCGTAACTTGTTTGCAGGATGCCATGGGCAACTGGTTTGCTGCTGTGCGAAAAGAATGCTGGACTAAATGGCTCTTGGGCTTATCCAGCAGGGCTCTTTGGTTCTTAAACAATCATCCCTTATTTGGACCAAGCCACTGACGAAGCATCCTATTTTATCCCATTCAAGTTACTGGAATGTGTATAGTCAGCTATTTCAATAAACATTTTCTACATGGAGCGTATTGTTCTGTGCATGTAGAACATACCAAAACAGCATCTTCATACTAGCATAGACTGCCATGCCATCAGGGCAGACTCCTCTGCCTCACTCCCCATTAGCCCACAAGTGGACAGGCACCATATTCTTGGATGCACCAAGACACAGCAGATGTCACCAATAAAAGGAGATTCTTAGAATGCAAGCAGACTTGAGCCAATAAATGAAATATTAACTTCCTTACTTTGCCAAGCATTAGTCAGACAGAATATTAAAAATACTGTGTCTTTTCAAAATTATTCAATAGTAGCTAATTTGACTAAATTTATCTGGCATTATATTCATTAATCACATGTAATATATTAATTACCTCCCCTGCCCTTTATTCAAGCTGCTGTTTCAAGGTGCCCGAATCTGTCTTCAGTGCCAAATGTGTGAAGAAGAAAGTGTCTTATGCAGGCACCTGCAACTGCATTTGATATATCAGTACAGTTCTGAGCAGTGGCACAAACTCAGGATTTGTAGCACAAAACAGGTACAAAATTTGCATATGTCTGAAGGAGATAGTAGTTGAGGGAGCTGTAGTTTTAAAAGCTGTCCAAAGGGACTCCCAAATAACTGGGAATATGGACAACCATTTCCAGAAGTGGCATATAATTTCAAGGCACTTCCTCAAAGCAGTAGCTGTTCATCTCTAAGCATGAAAAAGCAGTGGTTATCTTATATATTATCAAGCTGCTAATTTTAAGACCTATCCTATCAGTGATCTTTCCTCATCTGATCATCTACTAAATCAACAAAATTGAATTTATATCAATTCTATATTCCAGGACCTCAAGGGTGAAATTCTTCAGTGGATGGGGTTCTCTGATTTTCTCTTTTGAGAACCTTTTATTTACTGGAACGACATTTCCGAGGGGTCTTTGTTGGCAGCTTATTAATACATACATAAATTATGAGTGTACGCAATGCTCCCAGCTATTTTCCCATTCTTCCAAGCATCCCTGGAAGTCTTCAAGTGGGATGGTGTTCAGAGCCTGCATAGTGGCTCTTTGGACGTTATCCACACTACCAAAATGGTGTCCTTTCAAACCATTCTTCATCTTCGGGAATATGAAAAATTTGCAAGGAGCCAAGTCGGGGCTGTAGGCCTTGTAACCCAAAGCACTGTGACTTGATGCGTCATTGTGATGAAGGCTCCAATTTGAGCCGATCTCAACTTGTGCCATCAGTACACTTGTGCAAATGATAGCACAGCTTCTCTTTAAGTTTTCCTCACTATTTCCAAAATTTCTGATGCACTTTTACCCAATTTCACACAATTTTATCACGTACCGCTGTTCCAAACTTGTTTGAATTTTTCTTAATACAAGGCACTTGAACAGGGTGTCACAAAAGACAATGTCTCAACTCTGACAGGGCTTGAATGCAACTGTTCAGTGTTCTAATATGTACCTGGCACCCCACCACAAGTGACCTTCTCCCTTCACAGAGCCCTTCTCGAGCAAAGGGACTTCATTCTCGTTATTTTCTGGACACACCTCATATTAGACTGCACTGGGGGAGCTACCTTTGGAAGAAACTGTAGAACCCTGTACTCATATGATGGGACATGTGCAGCCATTCAGCTCTTGACTATAGCTAGGCATTTAATTCATACTTTTGGTAACAAGAAGAATTTACAAGTGCCAAACTATTTGTAAATGCAAATACAGTTTGAAATGCGTTGCAGAATTTGAATTTTCAAAAGTTTCATTTTGGTCAGTTATACTTTTTCTCCCTTTATAGATGCATGAATTATTGAATACTTTGGTCACCACCTTAAGGGCGTTATGACAGCAGTAGAGGAAAAAACCATCTATTTCAAGCAGGCACCCAATACTTAAGTTAATCATGTTTATTATACAGTCAGAAGGTTATTGGAGTATTAAAGTGATGGAATTTTAATGTGCATAGCAATAAGAAATTGGTGAGTCGCTAAAATAGCTACTATCTACATTTTAAGCAGTAATTTTGTGCCAATGAAAGGTAAATATAAAATAATTACGAATTTTCCCTCTCTTGTTACATGCACGTAAGAAGTGGCACTTAAATCAGCTATACTGATATTGCCTTGTTTGCCAAACCAAAATATTCTGTAGCCAATCAATTTTTATATCTAGCAGATGATAGATGGGAAATGTGTCAAGAAAATGGCTCTCTCATGTTCTATTATACGGTATAAATAGGTTTGCAGTTTGCAAGAACAAAGAGACTTCACTCACACCTTCAGCTGTCACTGTTCATAATAATGACATACTCTAAATGTGGGCTTGAATATCAAGCTTTCCTTGGGGATTTTGAACTCTAAATACGGCATTAATTTTTCAGAAGTTGCTCTATGCAAGAATTTCATTTACTTAAAAGCTCGAAAAGCTTTTGTGCCAGAGCAGGAAGAAAGTAACAGATGAAGGAGTGTTTCAGATTTTTAAAAACTGACAAAAAGCACAGGTTTTTAAGAGGCTAATCATTCCCTCCATCTCTCAAGTAACTGAAGTGGATAGTTTGCAGATTCTTTCCACATTTTCCCAGCTACACTGTTCCATGAAAAACTGGCTCTTAATCTCAACAACACAGAAACCATTAGAGTTTCTTTTATTAGTCATAAGAAGCAGTGAACGAACAAAAGAAAAAAGGAAGAAAGCAAAATAATCAAGGGCAGAACTAGTTAAGAGGAAGAGAGGGACTTCCTTCTCATTCCCTCAGTAGTATTCTAGGTTCATGAACTATTAGTACAGTGGTTAACAACTTTCAGCCCTCGAGAAGTTTTGGCCTACAACTGACATGATTTTTAGGCCCCTGAAAAAGAACAACCCTGAAACCTGTGGAGTGATAAGATAGTACAAATGGTCAAACTTGGATTCTGGGTGGCTTGCTATCCAAGGCAACAAGACACCATGGGGAAGTTCGCACAAGACAGCAAGTGTCCAATTTATGCAAATTTTCTCAGCATGAGACTGGCATGCCCATCATAACAGTGGCATGTTAACCACATGCAAGTCATGCAAACCTAGCTGAGGCATTTCCACACAAATAGGCTTGTGAACTTTCAACTTCTGGAAGCAACATCCAAGGTTGCCAAACTGATTTTAGGAAATAAATCTATACAAATTTATGAGTGGCAGAAGAAGCTTCAAGAACATCTAAACATGCAGCCTCAATCATGTCCACAAGCTATGGATAGTTTTCCCCATTTCTGAATGAGAAGAGGAAATGGAAGGCTACTTTTGATGAAATGTCTCATACAATGATACAGGTGCGTCAAGTACATGTGCAACTTATCTAGTGTAAAAGATAAAAAGATACATGTGCAACTTATCTCTCTTTACAAAGGGGACTTTTCTTACTTGTCACTCACTTCTTCAATGGATTGTTAGTCATCTTTTGAATATATTTCCCACTTTATAGGATGACTGCTTCAAAGGTATCGTATAAACATTTCACAATAAATTATCTCAATAAATAAAAACACAAGCTAAAACATGGCACTTAGAAAGAAGCATTTTAATTCACATCTACCTTTCTTAGATGTATGTGACTGCAAAAATTACTTTTCAGACAGACAGACATGCCAAAGACAACCTGAAATCAGCTCGTCTAAACATTCTGTCCATTTTGGCTCACAGCATCTTCTCCATTTGCAAATCTTTTAACAGTCAATCCCCAGCAGTCTATCATACATGGTTAGCTGACCATTTGCTAATGCAAATTAGTCCACTCTTTTAAAAAATTGCATGTGTAAGGTCTCCTGTTTACCAACTCTTCCAAATGACCTTACCATATGACATGCTTGTTCTGTTGCTGCAGATCCAGATCACCTGCCAGTGGGGGTATCATTAGCTAACTAGAACACCTTACACTGACATAATTGATCGTGCTTATCTGCAAAGTACTTAACAGTTCAGGTTAGTGTTACCTTATGTTCCAAAGGAAAAATGAAATGTAGTGACAGTCCAGTGGGGAAGGGAAGAGAGCTCTGAACAGAGCAGGCCTGGGCATCAAGTTCTATGCTATGACAGCAGGTTCTATACAGGGACTTTAATATTCATTGAGCCAACTATGCTCTATAGTCCTCTGTGCCGCAAGAGTCTCCTTCACAGCCCAGTGTTTCAGATGCCCTTCGGTATATTTTTAGGAAGGTTTTACTCCCTAGTTTTTCTTTCTGAAGCAAGAACACAAGAATAGCAAGAGGGCCGTGGAGTGGTTCACATCCCCACAGGCTTGCAGGTGCCTCTACAGAATGAAGGCAAAGTTGACATCAGCAAAACGGGTCAAATTTGTCACTACCCCTTTTTCTCATGCTGATTTTTTTAAATTTCAAGGTTTTCTCTGTCTCAACTACAAAGAAATTTGCAACGGCCAGTCTTTATTGATCCACCTAACCGATTAAAAAGACCGTTTCTCCTCCTAAAAAATTTAAACTGTCCAAAGTCTCCCTTCAAATGCCCCATAATCCAAGGCAACCACAATTGTTGGAGGCACTGTACACTAAAAGACAGGCCTTTGGGCTACTCAGATGCATTAGAGCCACACAGAAGTTACACAGTTAAACAGGTCCTTATGCTGCATTTCTCCATTCCTACCAAAGAAGAGCATGCCAAAAAAGAAATGGCAGCCCTAATTCAGAACCAGAATAGCTGAATTACACAGGGATTCAAATTAATTTTATGAGTTAAGAAGTTCACCTCTCTAGAGCTGAATGGTTGAATATCTCATTTTCAGTTTCTCCCATGTTTGAATGTTAAAATCTCAAGTTCTTTCCTTCCTGAAGAGAAAAATCATATAAATTTGGCCAGGGTGACTTATTTTATATTGTTAACTTATTTTATATTGTTAATTTATATTATTTTAATTGATTTATGTTGTGAGCCACCCCGAGGCTTCGGTGAATGGGGCGGCATAGAAGTTTTCTAAATAAATAAATAAAATTTGAGCAAACCATTAATTTGGCAATTAAATTTTGGCAAGCCACTCTATGACCAAACTTTGGCACGCCAGAGAGCACCCTGCCCCCAGAATCATGGAAATTCTCTTGGGATCCTTCTACTCTTTTTAGAAGCTTCAGCATTCCCTATAACCCATGTTCCGCTTATCCGATATTCTCCAGCAACATTAGACTGTCTTGTTACAGTTCTAACTGGCTGAAAAAAATTATAGAGGACCAATAGGGGACAGGAAGAAATTACACTTTGCTGAGAAAACAGAAGCCACCTGAAGATTTGAGAAGAGTTCTGGAAGTAGAGGTGAAGAGAAGCATTTTTCTTCCAGCAAAACAGCTATGCAGTATGGCCCTTACCTAATTATTTTAACAGAGAGGAGATACTCTGTATGTAATCCAGATCAGAAAAGGGCTGCTCATGAACTATGCAAAATGTACATAAAAATCCCAAAAGCTGAACAGAATTTTGTCTCCTCATCCTCCTGCAATTTAAAGGTCCATGTCCTGCTGGGATTACTTCATGCATACCACAGTCCTGAATTTTTAGCCATCAGCACATTCAACTGCACCAAACTACATGCAATCAGCCCTGATTCACCAGCACCAGGCCCATCTCCATCATCACCACCACCATCACCAGTAAATGTTAGGCTTAATGTTACTTCAAGCATGTTCTAAACTGTTTTAAGAACTGCTTATTTTATTTGCTGTATACCTGCACACATACAGATTCTCTCTCTCTTCAGTACATTCAGTTACTTTATAATTCCTGTACTATTATTTCTAAAATGTTACATTGTGTTTAAGATGTTTTAGTGAATGTGGAAGTGTTTCTCAAGTGTTTTACATGCATAGGAGGGTTTATAAGAAAAACATTTGGCTTACTCATGTAATCTGACTTGCATACAAATTCAACTGAAGGACATTCTCAGGTGCAGAACTCACCAGTAACCTGGGAGTGCCTGCATTCAAACTGACCATCTACTTTCTAAGGACCTGATGTTTTATCAGCCAGGCTACATAAAGCAAGGCAGAATAGTATGACAAAACATGAGAATGAAAACTTGTAGCACCATCAATCTGGCATAGTGGGGACATCTTGAAAACCTATTTTGTTTTGACCTAATTAATAAATCAGGAATATATTGGCTACTGTCCCAAAGTTTCAACAATTAAACAATTTAAAAATATAAATAAATAAAAAGCATTACAAAGAAGAGCAGCTTCACTTTAGGAAAGACTAACTTATTAACTACATACTGCCCTTCACAAATAGTGTTATCTCTGACCTCGAAGTGAGGGTGAGAAAAGATATTACCTGCCCAAAAAAAATAAAAAAAAAATCTAACTTTGCTCCCAACATCAACTGGTTGTCCAGCTGCTATATTCACTGCTCCTATCAGGTTTTTTAAGCTGTGACAGTCCAGATATAAAGGAGCCACACTACGTGCAGGAAGCAATTTCATGGTTGAACAGCCTTGCACCATTAAATCAGAAAATAGAGTTACACTCAGCTCACTAGGTGGACTCTGTTTCCAGTGAGGACCTCTATCAACTTCCTGCAAGCAGGCTGCTAAAAAAGCAAGATGGCACGAGAGAAAAATATCTCCCTTCCCAACACAAATCTTTAAAATAACCGTAAGAAAGATTATGCTAAATGCATTCACCACCCTGGCATACATTTCTCCCCCAATTTTTGGGAAAGCCCCCCAAACGAAACAGATGAATAGGATAGATTAGCAACTCTGTCCAGCATGTCCCAAAACCTAGCCTGGGCAATATTATTATTTATTACATGTGTCCATCTTTCTATGGTGCTTTTTGAAATTCAAATCATTTCACCTCTTTTGCCTTGGCAATCTGTCTAGCAACTGAATATTAAGAAAACAAGCATCATGGCTACAGAAGAATTACTAAACTTTATTGTTGGACATGACTTGACAGCACGTAACAACAGAAATCATTCTATCAAGCCTATTATTGCTCCTATAGGTTAGGATGCTCACATGACAATAGCCAGAGCTTGATTGATATTTTAACTCAGTTTGAGGAAATTTACTTGCAGGGAATTGGACTTGAAAGCAGTACTCTGTGGTATATAGACACATGCATGGGAAGCAAATGGGATGGGATCATTAATTTAAAGACAAAACAGGGCTTAGGGGGTGAGAGCTGGAGATACTAGAAGTAGCACATCCATGCAGCACTTTAAAGCAAAACACGCAGATTATTTTACCATTCAAAAAGTTATCCAAGAGGCTCCCCTTTATAAATGTCACAAAGAAACTGTATGTATCCAGTGTTTGCTTTGTGCATACAGTGCATATTCTTTATTGTTTTAATTTGTTCTAAGAGCTGTCTGGATGATGTCTTGATGTTTAAAACTTTGTAAACTGCCCAGGGGGCTTCAGCTATGGGCAGTATAGAAATGTAATTGATGATGATGATGATATATGTCACTGACAAAAAAGCATCAGTTGCCGTAACAAAACCCTCTTTTTAAAAAAGAGCCCAGAGAGTCAACAAACACTGTCAAAACTCTTTTCTCCTAAAAAGGCGATTGGGATGCACTTTTACACTTAACCAAGGAGCTAGAGGTTGGGGAAAAGTGCAAATCTGTATTACTCTGAAGACTATCAGTGCAAAAGAAAAATATAAGATCCTGCCATGAAGGGCATATAAATTCCCCCCCCCCCCCCCCCCGCATTAGCACAGTTCTCTTCTGCCTTTGCTTGACAAATTGCCGTGTGCCAGCTGTCTGGGGAAAGCGGAGAGGGGGGGAAGAATTTGGACCCTGCCTGGGTCACTGTTTCAGGGTCTTGGTCCTCTAATCACATATCCTAGCACTCTGACACAGGAGATTCCAAATCAGTAAGATCCTTTTACTGCAGCAAATCCGACAGATTAGCTTACTAGCTACAATTTTCAGAAATTATGAAACTGATGACATTTTGCTGCGAACTTTTAATACAGTTCCACATCAAGGTAGCAGACCAGAACATCTCTTAGGGACCAAATTCCCTGGCATTCCACATCATGGCAAGGAACTGGAGCCAATTCCCTCCACCCTCAGACAGAGAAGGAATGGAGTCTATTCCCACTGATCCAGCAACAAGGAAAAGGATCCTAATAAGAGGCTGGACTTACCCAGACACTCCCAAAGAGATCCCATCCTGTTTTGCCACTGAGTGGGAACCTCCACAGTGCTGTGAACTTTGGCCTTAGGATCTGAGCAACTCCTAGCTTTCCCTTTGAGAAAAAAAGAGTCTGAATCCTACTGAGCATGAGATAAGCAAAGGGATTTGAGGGAAGGATCTGAATCACCATTTGCTTCTCCACAGAGGTCCGTACCCACTTGGTGACTTAGACCCTCTGGATACTGTGAGCCAAGGGCTCTTGACAATAAGGGTCCAAAGCAAGATCAAACACAGGTCGAAACAAGCAGAGATTTCCCACATATTCCAAAACAATCTCCCAGTGCCGGGATTCTACCCTACAAGGATCAAGGCATGGGGAAGTCCAGAATTCAGGGATTAATCCCAAGCCAGGCAGAATTGCTCAATTGCTCTAAATTGCTCTAAGATGAACATATAAAATCAATAGCCCACAAAGATACATAGTTCTTTGAGTTCAAAGTGAGGAAAGTCCAAATTGGGTATACTCCATGTGCAGAGTGCTGTTTCAGGCTGGAAAAGTCTAGCTTTACCCTGCAAAGATGCGAGCAAGGAAGACCAGAGATATTCTGGAGGTTATGCAATGCCTTAAAAGTAAAGGTGTAGCCATAATACCTCTCCTTCAAAGCCACTATTGAAAAGGGATGAAGCCCCACCCTACCTGTATGATTCCCTTCTACCAAGGTGAGATTTCAATCTGAGTGACATCCCTGCAAGCTACCCCCCTTCTGTTAGGTTTCTGGAAGAAGTGCAGGGCCAAAACTGCAGCTGGACAGGGCAGACAGCTTGATTCTTGATTGCTTTCGCCTGGCAGCTCTGACAGAGATAAGCTCACATGGATTTTGACATATCACAAATTATTTAGGCCCAACACTTTCCAGACTACCACTGATCAAATTCTGGCTCTGAGCTAAAGGGCCTACCTTATTACTGACACTGAAACTTTCACAGTGTGCCAGGTTGGTACCTGTTTCACTTTGGTAACACCTACTCCCCAGGACATTATCTAGGTGAGGCTCTTCTATTTTGGAGCAATGAAGGCCTGCATCTCTGCACTTGCACAAGTCAAACCATTAAAACATCCTTACACCTTCAAGGCTCAGATTTAAAAAAAAAACAGTTGGACAACCAATGACAGCCCTTCCAATATGCCACTTGCTCACTTTCAAGAGACTGTCACTGACAGTGACAAGGGGATGATCAGAGATTTTTGCTGCTTTTGACTCATGCATCATTTGCTGATGACATGAAAACTGACTGTGGATAAAACAGCCTTAGAACATTAATGGGCAAGGGGGGCAGCCAACCACACCTACTTACCTCCAGTGGACTGCCGTGTCATATGAACCAGATCACAGAGTGCAAAGGAAATATGATCTATTCAAATAAGTATGGAGGATTTTAGGGTGGAACAAAGTATTACAACAGGCAGAAGTACCACCAGTATCTGCCATCTCCTGCTTTCTTCCTGTTAACATTTAGAATAGTACCATACATTACTTCCCCACTTTGTGTCCCACTGACAAAAGTTTCAATGTGAAAAAATGCTACGGCATTTTTAAAAAGAACAAAACACCCGCCTTATTTTTAACTGTGATGTGATCGAGATTTTTCAATAGCTGAAACACTTTTAATGATCACAGTTCGAGAGTAAGAACACAGGAAAATGTATGTACAAGTACAAACTGTAGCTTAATATTCCCCAGGTTAAATCAAGCGGATGTGTTTGAATGGGATTGTGCATATTAGATGCAGCTTTCTGTTGTAATGTGTTCACGCAGACACTAGGAGAGCTTTAGCACTGTGTGCTTCTAGTTCATCCGCACTGGGTTTCAACAGAGTCCTGCTGGCTCAGGCCAGAACAGGGCAGTTGAGCTTGTTAAGACTCTTCTGAATGCAGCTTTGTTAGACTATGGAAAGACTTGGAGCGTTCCTTTGTTCAAGGCATTACGTGCATCTAGAACGGAACCAGTAAGCATATCCGAAGAACGGCACAAGGATGCCTGCATCTGGCGCACTTCTGTGTGCATGCGTCTGGATGTGAAAGATACGGCAATGGGGGGAAATGGGTATGACAGTGGGGACTCCGACACAGTTTAATCAACAGCAGTGAACTTGAGAAGATTGCTGTGAAATACTGACTCTTTTTTTCGCTGCTAATGTGGAACTAGATTGAGAGAAGCAATTTTGCTGAGTTGTTTAAGGCTTGAAGAGAAACCTGTTAACCCCTCAACTGCTTAAACTGTTGAAGGACAATTTTAACTCAGACCCCAGTGGAGGAATTCAAATACAGCCCTGGAGATGTTTGTGGCAGAGGTGGAAAAAACTTTCTCTGAATTGCAATTATATGGCAGATCTGACACAAATTTTACGATACAGGCTAGTCTCATAATTACTGAGGGTAGCTGCAGTCACCCTATTTGGGACAGGACTGCAGGATCCCTATCAGGATTTCACTGCTTCCATGACAACCATGGGCATGTCATCGGCCCAACACATGCAGTGGTGCATATTCCAGATGTGGTCTTTTTGGCCAGATATGCGGATGGTGCTCTGAATGTGGGGAATTTGACTCTCAGTGATACATTGAAGTGCTTTACTTCAACCATTTATTTATTTAAACAAACAAAGTCCCTGTCCTGGCCCCATCCCCTTGAAATTCCCTCCCTCCCACTGCCTCACCCATGCCAAAAAGAAGAGCTAAAGCTTGCCTCCCCTTCTCCCAATCGCAACCCCCCCAGCCCTTGAGACTGCCTCCCTCCCACCGCCTCTGCACTTGCCTGCCAGGGTGTCCTGCCACACAGTGACCCCCAAGCCACTCCGCCGTAAAAAGTGTAGAAATCTCAAGTCAGGTCACTCGCTTGTTACTCCCGAGTCAAGTCCAAGTTGAGTCACTGTCATGACTTGAGTTGGACTTGGCAGCATGTTGCTCGACTTGAGTCCCCAACACTGCAGAATAATTACCAGCTGGGGTTCAGGCTGGGGTTTGGCACTGAGCCACCTCGGGAACTCTACTCAGTGACCTGTGCCAGGAGAAATAGTGGGGCATGTGATGCTGTTGATACTCCTGACCTCTCAGAAGCTTTTGATATCATCAGCAATGGTATCCTCCTGCTTTGACTCGCTAAGGTAGGGTGGGAGGTACTGCATTGTGGCAGCTCTGCTCCTACTTCAAGGGCCATCTCCAGCAGTCACTGCTTGGGAAATATTGTCCAACCCCATGGATTCTCCACCATGGATTAACTCGGGGTCTATTCTGTCCCCCCATGCTATCTAATGTCTATATGAAACCACTGATGTTATGCTATCGGTATGCTGATAATACGCAGCTTTATTTTCCTTTTCCCCATCAACAGGTAAGGCTGTGGATTGCTAAACCAGTATCTAGCTGTGACAATAGACAGGATAAGGGCTAATACACTGAAGTTCAACCCAGACAGACAGAGATGCTGTTGGCAAGTGCTTCCTCTGACCAGGTGGAGGGTTCAGTCTATTCTGGATAGGGCTGTATTCCCCTTGTAGGAGCAGATTTATAGCTGCAGAGATCTCCTCAAACCACCTTTATCATTTGAGGCTCAGGTGGCTTCAATGCATCAGAGAGCCTTCTACTAGCTTTGGCTGGTTTTCCAGTTCTGCCCTATCTGGATAGGGATACGGTGTCAGTAATCTGTGCTCCAGTTACCCCTAAATTAGATCACTACAGTGCACTCTACATGGGGCTGCCCTCAAAGCATGTTCATAAGCTGCAGTTTGTGCAGAATGTGACAGCCAGATTAATAACTGGGACCTGTAGGTTTGAACATATAAAACCGGTTCGGGCTTCCTTGCACTTGTGATCCATATGGTTCCAGGCTCAATTCTTGGTGCAGGTTTTACCGTCACCAGTATGTGACAGAGCACTTCTCCCAACCATAATCTACCCTGATACTACCCTGAATATCCACACCTTTCATCTGAGTACTAACTCCAAAGGAGGCTCAGAGGGTGGCACAAGAGGAAGGGCTTTCTCTGTGATGGCCCCACATCCATGGATTGACCTCCCCACTGTAGCCCGCCTGGAATCAACCTTGCCATCCTTCAGTGGCAAGTTAAAATGGCTCTGTATGCCAAGGCCTTTAAAGATATACTTGGTTATCCAGGGGCTTGAGAGGATTACGCATCCCAGGTGCTTTTCTTTTATGGTCAATCATCACTATATATGCTTAGCTGTTTTAAATTTTGTTTTAATGTTTCTTTTCATAAGATTTATGATATTTCTGCCATATTTTATTGTATTGGATTTATGTACTGCTATAAACCAAAGCCACAATAAATAAATTGTGGTGGTGGTGATGATGATGATCAAACATGTTCGAACAACAGTTGACTTGTTCTTCCGCTTTAAAGCTTGGCTTAGCTATAGTATGTACGTATGTATGTATGTACATATTCATTCATTCATTCATTCAATTTCTATCCTACCCATCAGCACATAGGTTCTCTGGGAAGTTCACAAACTCAAAAAATGCAATATAAAACAGTCACTATAAAAATCATGATACTACAATTAGTATAAATACAGTAATAAAATAATACAATGATCCACCCACCACAACTGCAGCTAAATCAATCTAGAGGTACAATAATAAAACACAGTGCAAAGAGGAAATAAAAATCTAATTATTAAAATATTGAGAAAAAAAGGTTTTTCACCTGGTTCCAAAGAGTGGGCACCAAGCAAACCTCTTTGGGGAGGTGATTCCACAGATGGGGTGCCACAACCAAGAAGGCCATTCCCCTAGTGGCCACCCTCCTTAGTTCCTTTGGAGGGGGCTGTCTGAGAAGGACCACTGCTGACAAACTCAAGATTGTGTAGACATGTATGGAAAAAGGCGTTACTTTAGATAACCTGGCCCCAAACCATTTAGGGATTTTAATGTTAATGTTAGCACTTTGAATTGGTACCAGACTTCAATTGGTAACCAATGTAATTGAATGAGGACTGACACGTTGTGTTCTGATGGCCAGGCCCTCTGAGCCGCCTTGCTGCTCTATTTCGAACCAACCGAAGTCTCTGGACTGTTTTCCAAGGCAGCCCCACCGGCAGCTTCAGAGCTCCTCCTGCTGGCCAAACACCAGAATAACAGCCCTGTTAACTGCAGGATTACACTAGACTCTGCTGCAGCTGCCGGGGCCTTCATGAATGCCACCTGGGAGCCCTGGAGGCAGGGCTATTTAAGCGGTGGCTCTTGCCTCCGGACGCTTCTCAGCAACACTGGCTCTGTGGTGCATGGATCCTGTCTGCTGTTGCTCTTGCACCCTGATCCTGCTCCAAAGGTATCCTTGCCCTCATGCTGTCTTCTTGGCCCCTGACCTCTGGCTACACTTCGTTTGCTTCCCTTTTTGCTTCTCTTTTGGCTTGCTCTGGATAACAACTTGAATTTGGCTGGTAACTGGACTCTGGTCATATAGTTCACTGACTGGGTGAACTATATGGGTCCTATCTGGGTCCCGGTCTCTCTCTTCAGCTTTCTGTGGCCCACACCCAAGACCTTATAGTAGTGTGAGTTACAATAGTCTAGACGAGAGGTTACCGGAGCGTGGACCACTGTTGCTAGGCTCTGCCTGTTCAAATATGGTTGTAGTTGGTTAATCAGCCGAAGATGATAAAAGGTGCTCCCAGTCACTGAGTCCACTTGTGAATCCAGTGACAATTCAGGATCTAGAACCATCCCAAACCAACCCTGTCCTTCAGTGAGAGTGTAGCCCTGTCCAGGACAGGTTGTACAGTACCCAACTGGACAGATGAACCAGCTACCAACATCACCTCCATCTTGTCTGGATGGAGTCTCAGTTTATTGGCCCTCATCCAGTCCATTGGCACGCCCAGGCACTGATTCAGAACAGCCACTGCCTCACCTGGGTTAGATGAACAAGAGAGGTAGAGCAAAGCGTCATCTGTATATTAGTGACACTTCACCCCATACCTCCAGATGACCCATCCCAGTGGTTTCATGTAGATGTTAAAGAGTCTGGGCGATAAGAAAAGCCCTGTGGTACTCCATGGCATAACTGCCCCAGCACCATTTCCTGGAATCAGCCAGTCAAGTGGAACCATTGATAAGCGGAGCTTCCAATCCCCAAGCTCAAAAATACATCTGTGCTTTAAAGACACCACTCCTGGAAAATGGGAAAAAGGACAGAAATATGAAATTTGGCCTTCAGTGGATTTGGCCATCCAGTTTACAACAGTGTGATCCTATATAAATCCCACTGGGTTTCTTGTACAAGTGGACAGAAGACTCCAGATCTTTTCTCTTAAACAGAGACAAAATCATCAGAAGTATCAGAATTCTTCTGGATACCAAGATGCACATTATATATTCTAAGTGCAGGGACCAGGCATCAGACAAGGAAGGGCTATAAAAATGAAATAAACTATTATATAGAGCACCATAACACTGTCTAAAACTAGTGATATAGATTGCTTGCTGACCTCCAGAGAGAGGTTGTCCTCCACTGTCAAACTGTTCACAGAACTCTGGTCTTCCCCCAGCTGATCAAGTCAGCCTTTTATAAGCTCAGATGTCTTTGATGTGCACACTGAAAAATGCACTCAAATGATTTCTTTATCCGTCACTCGGAAGTGCCACTAATTCTTCATTTGTTGAAACTGACTCCTTTCAGCATCAAAATAGGCATCTAATACTTTGTGGGTGGTAACAGAATGTGGTGAAGGCTTCCTTAGATATTGCAACTGACAAAGAACAAGTAAAAACGGAGCACAAAGTTCACTTGCATTTTGAGCAATGAACTAGAAAAATAGCAGGCTGGTACAGCAAAGCAGAAAAAGTGAGGAAAAAAATACAGGCTCCTTATATTAACTGTGATTCTGTTCATTTCAAATTTCAGTCACCAACAAAGAGAAATACAGACCAAGTCAATTACTGACAGCCATTTGCTTACCTGTAACTGTTGTCCTTTGAGTAGTTATCCGTGCCTGCACAGGGCCTGCTGTTGAAAAGACTTCTTAGCTAGACTCATTTTGGTGGGAGTCACTCCCCTCCTGTCCCTTAGATCTCAGAGGGGTTCCCACGCACTTCCTCAGTTCCACTGAGACCAATACTGCAGCTTTGTAACTGAGTGGAACAGGCTGAAGGTGATCCAGAGTGTCAAAGCTGATTGACACCAATGTGGGGTCGGCAGGTGGGCAGTGTGAATGCACAGATGACCTTCTGAAGAATGGGAGCTACAGGTAAGCAACCTGACTTTCTTCTTCACGGTCTCTGTGCATCATATGTATGGGCAACCATCAAGCATATCTTTGAGTTGAGAGTGGGAAGATGTTGTCATATAAAGAAATACAGAGGCTACCTCGCCACCAAAGGAGCAGTCTTGGCTGGCGGAAAGAAAGTGAAGAAGTGGATGGAAACCCCTCCCAGATACACTGAGGAGCAAGAGGGGAAGGGCTTCCACCAAAACAATCCTAGCTAGGAAATTGTCCTTACAAGAAGGCCTCATGCAAGCACAGAGCCCATGTGTGTGATGTGCAAAGACCATGAAGAAATTTGTTTGCTGTGATAACTGTACACTATACAAACCTAGTCATATGGAAACTGTGTGTGTGTGTGTACATGTGCATATGCATTCATTCATGGAGAGGAATGTTAGTGGAAAGGTGACTAAACGGATCCTCTCTGGTTTTATTTAACCACTCCATAATGTCAGGTTCAGATCCAGCTGCCTTTCAGCCAAGATTTTCAGGGAATTTGAGGATTTCATATAGCAGCATCCCCACAAAAAGATCTCACTTTTCCCATAATATTTGTCATTTCCTTCTTTTTTAATATTGCCTTTCTGAAAGCATACAGATTCCAGGTATAAAAACCCAAGAACTGATCCAATGCCAATTATCAATCTCCAGGGAAAAAATTGGCAGCAATGAATTCTGTAAGGATCCTTAAATCCTTAAGAAGTTAGTGTTCTCCTTAGTTTACAAACAGCAACAATATTTGTTAAATTAGTTAACAAGTTTTCTCCTCAGTTTGCAAATATAAATAAAAGAAGTTCTACCCTTAAAGGCAGCATATAAATAATTTTAGATTTATGGATAGATATATCAAGGGATTATCTCTTTCTTTCAGTGATAAGAAAAAGATGCTGATTACCTCCTTATCTGTATCACTGTAGCATCTCAACACAGTACTCCCCAAGGGTTTCAAAACACATTTTAAATCTGTGTGTAGTGGCTACTTCTGTATTATTCTTACTCTAAGAATAGGTGTATGGGACCAGAGCATGGAGGGTTGGGGGCTTTTATGAACTTGGGCCCTTAGATCTAATCTACAGAAAAACTGGGGGGAGGGGAGAGAGAGTTCTTAACACAGATTTAAAGTAATGACTGTTTGGTTCCTACAAAAAGCAAATAAGGCTGTGATCCTGTGCTTAGTGGAAGTACGTTCCATTGAACGGTTCTGGCTACACAATGACAAGCAGGGGATGGCATGATAAGACAGTATCCTTTAAACCCACAGACCCAGCATGGCATCAAGCAGCATTAAGGAGAAAAGGCAGAAAAGAGGGAAACAACAGAAGAGCAGAGCCCGTATACATGATCCACAGAGACCATGAAGAACAACAACAGCAACACTAGTCAGGGTCTGATACTGGATATTATCTTTCCAAAAGAAAGTTTCTAGGCATAGATAAATTACCTAAGCTGAAATGCATTATTTAATGGCCAGCATTCTTACAACAACAACAACAACAACAACAACAACAACATTATTTTATCTTGACCATTTTGGAGCCACCCTTCATCCAAACGTATTCCATCGCAGTGTGCAAACTATTAAAATGTCTAACAACTATTGAGATACTATAAAACAATCTTCAAATGAATATTGGTACTGAAAGGAAACCACACTTAAAACCTTTAAATAAGGACAATATTACCTGCTGACAGGCATGGGCAAACAGACATGTCTTAATGTGGCACTGAAACCATTGGTGCTAGTGAAACATCCGAAGAGGGACACCAGCAAAAAAGGACCCTCTCCTTTCCACATACACTCTGCCTGCCAGTAGTACATGGAGAGCAGCCTCATTTCACAATGTTGCTGCAACAGCAGGTTAGTAAGGAAGCAGGCCATACTTTGGTTGGTTGCAGTGTTTCGGGAGGTCCCAAACTATTTTTGGATCCAAAGTTAAACAACACCACCATGAACTGGGCTCAGAAGTGAACAGGCAGTCAATGCAAACTTTTCAGAAGTAGTGTAATATAGCTGCACATCATGAACACTGTCACAATTCTTGCAGTCAGATTCTGAATTAACTAAAGCTCTTGAGTTAATTTTAAGAGAGGCCCTCCATGGAACACATTACAGAGAGCCAACACGGAGGTTCCCAGAGCATGGATGATGCTCTCAACCTGTTCCTGTTCAGGAATAGCCTCATCTGGTGAAGCATCAAAGCCAGTAAAAAGTACTCGATGGCTACACGTACCTCAAGTGATATTGCTGGATCTAGTAACAAACTAACGCAGTGTCCTTGCCCTTTTCAGGAACACTATTCAGAATAGGTGGAATACCAATTACGCAAGCCTGAGAGCCAGATACCCCAAGCACCCTCACCTTGTCAGGATTCAGTTTACTGCCTCAATCCAGCTCACTATTTAATCCAGGCAAAGTTCTCCTCCAAAAAACACAGAGTGTAACTTTTATCCTTACAATCACTGTAGAGTGGGCTAGGCTTAGAATAATAACTTGTCAGACATCATTCAGTAAGCTTAAGGGTGATAGTAATTTGCATTTTCTGTGACAGTATCCAACATTAGAAACACTAACTACATCACACAACAACATCCAATACCGTACTTGGATTGTACAATACTGTACACTGTACTTCCTCACAACAGACTAATACCACTCATTCACACTTACACAAGTTGGACATTAGAGGCATCATTAATAAACTGCAGAGTACTTTAATTTGGCCTGCTGCTGATAAAATCTGGGGTTCTTAACCTGAAGTAAAGACATCGAAGGATGTATTGCCATCAATCTGAGAAGGCAACTATTCCCTCTAGGTCAATAGCAAAATCCTGCTCTGTCTGTACCCACATTCCAGTACAAGATTTGTAAAGCAATGAATTTCAGATCAAGTCTGCCTTAAGGAAAGCTGCAGCTCTCATGCCTTCTCAGGAAAGCCCTCCTTTTCTCATTGCACATCAAGGGTTGCCCCTCAAACTTCTACAGCTGCTATAGTGACAGCTGAAATCTGGAACCTCATTCTTCAAGAAAAGGAGGAGAAAGCATGATGAGAAGCCTGGCTACCATGTGCCATCATCCACTTTCTGCTGCAGGCAGAAAACAGCAGGAGGCACATGGGTGGTTGCTAAGCAACCATTCACAGAGTTTGTTCAATCCCCTCCCTGCAATTAAGCTTTGTGTTACCAAATTGGGTTGCAAAATGTAAAGAGTGGGGAAGGGTGGCAACAAGAGAAGAGTAGCTGCCACCCTGGAGACTAAGTAGGGAGTAGTTCAGAAACAGGGCCTGCCACCAACGGATTCTGGATTTGTCTTATCTACTGAGCAATCCAGTCGCTCACAAGGCTTAAGCGTGATGCGAGTGAACAATTACCTCGATACCTGGCACAACCAAAGCAGATATTCTTTCCTAATCTAATTTAAAAGTCTGTCTGTCTGTTTCTGTGTGCACACACGTGTGTGCATGTCTGTACTAACAATATTACTGGTGTCTGAGAAGGACTGTTTCTGTGACAGGAACTGAATCTGCAGATCTCCCTCTCTCTCCCCAGATGCTGGCCTCCATAATAGTATTATTACTACTTAATAGAAAGAGCATGGAAAATGCTGCATATATTACAGGAATGATATATTCAATGTAATGACAGCAAAGCAGAGGAAAAGGAAAGAGTGGAGGAGATAAAGGGTACCTTGAAACTGAAGTCACAAGAATCCTAAAGATTCAGAATACTTGCTACAGAGGAACTAGGACATGCTGAATCTGATCACATGTATTTGTGCACCACTCACTTCATTTTCATTTTATTTACTATATTTTAAAAGCACCCAACAGCCAAAGTTAGCTGGGTATTACCCTTATACCTTGGCTCAAGATTCATTATAAATCTGGAAGAACAGTATAGACACCTACCAGTTTCACTCATAAGACTCTGAACAGGCGCAGAGGAGAAGAGCCAGCCCATACAGTGCTACTTTCACTGATTAAATTAAAGAGATCTGCTAGCTACATCTAAGGAAACAGACCTGCTTGGTTGCATGCTAGCTACTAGCAGATAAAACCATGAGGGTTGCTTTATACTGGTGAATCTGGACCCCTAGAAAAACATTTGGCCCAATTCTGAAATATCTCCACCTTCTCAACAGGTTGGTGGATCCAGATATCACCTGGACCTTTAATTTGGAATACTAAACTGTGAAGCCACTCCTAGCCTGTTAAATTTAAGCACTTCCAGTTCCTACTCCAACATACATTTATTTTTAATAAAACCCTGAAAAACACTGCTGTTGATCAAATGGCCTGTGTCCCGGTGTATGTATGCCCAAATACAGTTAACACTTTATAACAGGTTACAGAAGTGAAAAGTTACAATGGTATGACCTTTCTTGCCTGTAACCCAAAGCAGAAAGAAGATGCTCCAAGGAAGTTGGGGAGGAGGATGGGATGGGATGGTGTGAAATGCCCTTTCTTTGAGCTGTTGTTATCGGCAAAGTACCAACTGGCTTTCTCTGTGCCTGGTTAGTGCCAGCTGCACACCAAGGATGCACACATGCTGATTTCTAGAAAGGAGGGTTTTTCTCTGGCCTGGCTATGTGTCAATGATTGCATGATTCTACCTATGAAAGTTATAAGTGTTAACTTGTACATCACACCGCTGCCAGGTTCACTTTCTTGTTCCTGCACCCGCTACAGGAAGAAAGAGATCTTCTTCCATTCAGAACTTTCCCCTTTTACTCTCTCGCTCTCCCCTGGTCCCAGTTTTTCCCCCCATTATGTCTCTCCCCAGAGTCCCTTTCTTCACTATTTTTCTCCCTCCCACATCACTGGGCTTCTCCTCTCTCCCTCTTTCTGGTCTCTAGCATTGCACTTTCCCTTTGCGTTGCTATTTTCCCCTCCCTTTTGCCTCCCCATTCCTCTTCCCCCGCCCCTTCTTTAATTCATGTTTAATTCACGCAGCAGCCATTCATCGCTAGCCACATCCTCCATTGAAACCATTTTGAATGGTGAACACAGAAGTTTCCCAAATTGCCAAAACTGCCCACAGGTCTAAAAAGGTTGAAGATCCCTGCTAGAACTCTCTTGGAGTTAGGGCAGCAGCTGTTTTCTCTTTTTATTTAGACAGTCCTCATTTTTGTGGATCTCAGCTCCAACACTAACCTGGATTTATAACATCATTCCTCATGACTTTTTCATAGCATAATCCTCCACTCCCACACAGCCCATCTTTCCAGGGCAAAGGGTCCCTTCATTTCATTTTTGTGCCAGTTTGTTGCCTTGTTTGTTGAGAGAGAGATCCATCTGCCTTTTATAACCAGAGAGAAATCAGCCATTCAATCCATAGTCAGATTACATATACTGGCAGAACATGAGGTCATGCACGTAATTTGCAATTATGTTTAAATTGGCTTCTTTAAGTCCAAGGAGGTGGTAAAACAGGGGCCATAAACCATTGGAAAGTAGCTATTACAATCTCAAGTTCAGCATGACCATTATTTAATTTTACCAAAAGTTCACAGAAAAAGCCCCATTTCCAAGGCTCCCCAACCAAGTTCTACTTAATACTGGTTAAACTTCTATTCAAATTCTCATCATTGCCATGAATACCAACAGATAAAGAGCCTAATAGAGCCATTCTGATATACTATTTTTTCAACCATTTCGTAGTAATTTAGTATTTAAGAGTGCCTAAGTGGCTTGAGGCTTTTATCCCATTTACAGATTCAGAGTTAAAGCTGAGAAACTCTGAAGAAACATCTGTACATAACTGTGATGTGATGTAACAATAACTTTATGCGGCTCCTGTAGAGCTACAGCGTATATGAGAAGAAACAGAGAAGTGTTCTGAATATTGTTAGATGGAGACTGGTTTGAGCAAATTCAATTCTGATTGGCCATGGATGAAAAGAGCATGTGGGAAATTACAGTTACGAAAACTGACAGTTGTGGAAGTCAGAGCTAGTTTGAAGAAAGAGGAAGAAGGTCTGTTGGTTGCTGGGTGGTGTTTCAAAAGATTTAAGAGAAAGCTGAGGAAATAAGCTATTATTTTAATGTAATATGACAGTAGGAGGCTGGTAAGAATCAGGAACAGAAAGCAGGTGGCTGTGTTGTGCCAGGAAACCAAAACAATCCTTAGTTGGCCCTTTTATGCCTAGATCATTAAAGGGTTACGCAAAACACAGTTAACACTTTCCAACAGGTTGCAGAAATATAAAGTTACAATGGTATGATCTTTCCTGCCTGCATGCCAAAGAAGATGCTCCAAAGAAGGGGAAGGATGGGGTGCTATTGCACAGAAGAGGAGGACGATGGCGTGGGTTGGTGCAAAGTGCCCTTGGATGAGCTGTTGTTATCTGTCAAGTGCCATGTAGCTTTCTCTGAACTATTGCCTGGTTAGTGTCAGCTACATTTCAAGCATGCACACATGCTGATTTCTAGAAAGAAGGGTTTTTCTCTGCTCCAGCTATATGTCTATGATTGTATGATTTTACCTGTGAAAGTTATGCCTATTGATTTGTACATCAGCAGTATCCCTCGAGTTTGAAAGAACTGCCACTAAACTGTCTTTCGGAAATACCAAAAATACCACTTTAATAATATGCCTCCAGGGTTGGCACTCATCACTTGCTTAAGCCTCTTATACCAGCTATTAAAAGGATTTAAAGTATTCTAACAAAATTGCTGGCAACAGGAAAGGGTCAATATGTAGAACTCCGAGTTATATGGGTAGAGAGTTCCTTAGGTCAGAAATATAAGCATTTGCTAAAAATAAGAAACACCATAGGTAGGTCGCCCAGTAAAAAAACAGTCTGCCTATAAATGATGGCAATTGTGGTGAGATGAAATCCCTCCAATGTGGTGGCACTGCAGGTGGGCCTGAAGCTACTGGAACCATACAAGGCAGAAAGATATTTTAAGCTGTGGCTTCAGAAAGAGAAAAGAAGGAGCTTGTGTTTTTAAAGCCAACACCTAAACTGAAGACAGAAATGGCAGACTATTTAAGGAGCACAAAGAAGCATTTATCCATGCTTCCCAAAAAGAAGAAAAGGGAGGAGAAAGGAAAGGGGGGGGCGACTAATAAAAGATTTAAGAGTTATACATATTAAAAGTGCTGATGCAACGCTGACAAAGTATGACCCAGTGCTATATAGTTAAGTCCAAAATAAATCCAGCAAAAGGACAGGCAGCTGCAGAAAGAGATGGAGACACAGGCAAAGAGTTTACAGTGGGAGTTGGAGGATCGTGACAAACAAATGGGGCAAACAGAGCTTCCAGAGCATGAGGTCAAGGCTGAACAACATAAGGAGCTTTGCCTGCTTTGCAGCCAGAGAAGAGCCACAGCAGTTTCCCTCGACTTTTGAAAAGAGAGCGGAGAACTGGTGAATGCAGAGGGTGGACTTCATGAAATATCTTCCTAGTTTTTTTGCAGGGGAATTTGACTTTAAGTTTTTAACCTCTTACTTGATGATGGTAATGAGTTGTATTCTCAACTTCAGGAAGTGGTTTATAAAAAGTAGCACAAGGGATAAATATATAAGGTATAAAAAAAGTATAAGGACCTGGATTCTTCAAGGAAAGCTTCTGAGCAAGCTTGCTCAGAAGAATCTAGGTCTATAGTGGAGTTTGCTGTTAAGCCGACAACTCTATTGTGGAATTGTGTAAAGGGTACAAGCTCGATACTTTGAATAAAAAGTTTGACTGGCTGGGTCCCCTTAGTCATTTTGACATTATGTGCATATCATGCATATGTGTGTATGTATAAATGCACATTCGCATGTACATGTAAATGAGGATGTGCAGCAACATACTGCAAATCCAGTACAATTTGTAAGTGTGCCTATTACTCTTGCAAATGTACATATGGATTGTATATGGTCTTTGGGTATCAACTGGTCCAGTTAATTTCTGAAACCTAAGCAAAGGAATAAACACATCCCATTCTTAGGTAGCCAGCAAACATACCCTGTGATCTCACTATCATCCCCGCTCTGTTCTCACCGTGTCTGTTCCAAATGAGCACACCCACCTTCCTGTCCATCACAGTGCCTGAACTCAGCACTATGCAACCACTCGTCTTCTATAGCCCTCATTCGATAGCTTGAAACTGGACTTTGGTCTTCAACCTACCTCTGTTCTAGTCGCCTAATCCAGCCAAGCAAGTGTTAACATGCTCCCTCCTGAGCAAGAAAGCTGCTAGTGCTTTCATACAGCAGAAAGGGTTTACTTTAGGTTTCACTGTCAGCACAGTTGAGGAGTGAGTCTCTCTGCATTCAGTGGAATGTATTCCTATGTAAGTGTGTTTAAGATTGGAACCTGAAGTGGATCCAGTGCCTAAGCCAGGAAGAAACTGCAGCTTTTCACACAGTTTGACAAGTCATTATCTTGAAAGCAGATACTGCTGACCTGATCAGGAGACATCAACATTTATTTTCAAGGAGAATAAGGAATTTGCACCAGATGCAAAATTTTCCATTGTTTGTAAAAGAGTATGGGAAACTACTTGTTAGTCATAAAGCCCAATTAATTAGGAAATTGCAGAAGAAATAAATTGACAAAAGAGACAGGTATATAAAATAGCATAGGAGGTGTGCTGCTAGATATTAATTTGGCCACGCTATACAAATGTTAGCAAAGTCAATGTGACACATTGCAAAGTCAAGACAAACGAGTGAACTCACCCCTCTAGTCTTACATCAGGCAAACTTCTATTGAATGCAATCATGTCACTGGCCATAAGGTTAAACTGGTTGATTTTAAACAGCTCTTTCATTTTTTCCTGATCATCCTTGGGGATGAGGACTGCCTTTCCCATCTCTCCAGGTCCTTCTTGGCTTCTGGACATGACCGCTGTAACAAAAGATGTTGAAAGCAAAATATCTTTAACCATTCAACATTGTTCTTATCACACACAGACAGTAGTGTCGTTATATTTTTGGAGCCTGATGCTCAGAAGCCACGGGGTGTTTTTATTTTTACTGTAAATTCTGACCATCAAGTTCATAGCTTATTAACATACAAGGCTAGAATCAGATCGATGCAACTCCAGAATGGGAGTTTGGGAAGCAGGTTTTCTGTTTCCAGCACTTGGTGACGAGGTCATGGCTTCAGTAATATATTCGCTGTGTTTGTCTCCCACTCTTCCTTCAAGAACCTCGACCTTATAAGGAGGTGGCTCTCCCATGTGTTCCTTGCAACCATCCTATGACATACATCAGGCTGGATAAAGCAACATCTACTATGTAACAGGCACATCACCAAAGGGCATGATAACACCCGCTAGCTGCGTCCTGGCCTGGCACACATTTAGCATTACTGGGAAAAGCGAGGCTTGCAAACACCGTTCCTCCATATGATCTTGGGAATAATTGCTGTTTTAGTTTAAACTTGTAGAGAAAATAATAAAAAATTTGAATAAAAGGAACCCTAACTGGATTACCAATCCCATGCAGGAATATTATGTGCGTACATCACCTTCACTCCAATGCTAAATGTGTGAGCAGTGGGGCAGAACTGGAAGGCACGTTCCAACCTCCATCCTGAATGGATATAGAAATGGGGAGGCAGGAATGGTCCAAAAGTGACCGTCCCATGATTATCCTGTGAGCAAAGCAATCTGAATGTGGAAAATATACTGAAATCTAATTAAATTAGCTCTCCTTGCTGTCATTCATAGCCAGTTAGCAGTTTCTAGTGACTAAAAGAC
Organism: Varanus komodoensis; assembly: GCF_004798865.1. NCBI lineage: Eukaryota > Metazoa > Chordata > Lepidosauria > Squamata > Varanidae > Varanus > Varanus komodoensis. Next base: position 37,083,761 of record NW_025336598.1, read on the forward strand.
CTTATGAATAGAACAGGTCTGAATGAGATTATTTCTTTTCGCTTGTCAACTTGTTCTCCAAATTAACCCACATTTTGCAATTAGTTTCTTCTTTTATAATGTACAGAAAACACTGCATGCCACCTGGCAATTTTAGGAGAAAGGAAGCAGTCCTAATTTAAGAATCCATCACTAAAATGTGCAGGAGTTGTAAGATCTGCATGAATCAAATATAGGTTCTCTGCCGTAACTAAGAGGGGCATTCCTATAAAATAGAAGGGAATACACCCCATTCCCACAGTAAATGTTCCTGGGGATTTTAGTATCCGTGGGTGCTTGGCAGGAGCAGCACATATGTCATACTCTCCAGCACAACCCTGAAGGTATCTCAGCCACCTGGCCTAACACGTCAAAATGGACATACCATCGAATTTGGCATTTGGATCAGGTCAATGTGGGTAATTTGTAATAGGGGACGTTTTATATAACTCCTTTTATAACTTCACTGAAACATCTATCCTCTGCACAGGTGGGGGACCTATTACGATTGTCTACCTGCAGAGACAGATGAATAGGTCCACTGTGACAAGTTTGCCAAGTACTTTGTGAATAAAGTCAGTCACATCAATTCTAATTTGGACTTTACTCTGAAAAGAAGTCCTAGGGACTACCTGTCTGGTTGTGAGTATTATTCAGCTTATGCAGCCTCAGGATCAGGATGGAATCTTTGAAGGTCAACCAATTGCTCTCATGAAGCTTGCCAGTCCTGGATGATTAAAAGAGACTTGCCATATTGATATAATGTTGTGTCTGCTCTAAGGAAAGAACAGGGAAACCGGGCATCTAGATCAGGAGTGACCAATGCAGTGCCCATAGACACTTCCAACAGTGCTCAACAGAGTAACTATGGGCCTGTGGAAAAAATATCCTCTTCCCATTTTAATATACATAGATGGATTTGTATGGAATGCATACAGCTTTATAGATATTATACAGAGGCTTCCACAAAAGCATACCAAATATCCAAATAAGCATCTATTTGGAGGTGATGTCTTTAAGTCATCCATTCAAATATTGAAAGTATTGTAAGATTATCAATCCATGCATTGCGGAGGCGAATGTTTATCCTTCCAGCTTTGCATTATCAATCTTTTCTCTGTCAAAAAGTACAGAGAATCCATCTTCTCTTCCATCTGTTAATTTCCACGAAGCGTGCAAATAATTTGAAAGAGCACATGCATCAATGAATATTAATTTATCTGTGCATAACCTCCCCCCACCAAAAAAGAAACAACTAATGGATATTGCTAAAACATATTAGCTGCATTGCACCACCAGCAGTTACCTGAATTAGACAGTCCTTATTAAAGCAACACCATCCTGTTCTATAGATGCAAAAGTCAAGTTTTTGTCAACACAACCTAAGATCCATAGACACAAATCACAGATGCCAAAGCAGCAATCTACTCATCAGTCATTCCATGGTGGACCCGGCATCTGTTTTCTCCAATTCCTAAATGTACCCTTGAGTCAAAAAAAGGTGGAATATGCCTGATGTATATGTTGCAAAACTCCAGTTCTCATCAGCCCAAGCCAATATCACCAATGGTCAGAGATACTGGGAGCTGGAGTACAAAATCATCTGGGGGGGGGTGGTTAATGAAAGTGGCTGTTAGAACCTCACTGAAGAAACCTGCTTTGGACACCATGCTTGTGCCAAGTTTATCAAATGGAGGAAAAGGTGCTCCACTGGGTATCAACCCAAATCTAGGGATTTCTGTATGAAAGCATACAGTCCCTCTTTTAGTCTGGGTTTCAGCTTCCTTCTGGGACTGAAACCACTCTTCCCAGATTGGTACCCTCCAAGTATTACTGGACTACAATTTCCATCAGTTCAACCAGCATGGTCAATAGCTAGGGAGGATGGATGCTATCATTTAAAACATCTGTATCAAGTTGGGGGAGACTATTCTAGGCAGGACAGCTAAAAGACGTTTGGGATATTCACCACAATATTCTCGTGAGCTACCTTGCTGGGATAAAACTGGGCAATATCATTTTGTTAAAGTCCTGCTGGGAAGGCAGAATCCAGAAGATGCTGCTGAGAAAGACATTACCTTAGGATTTCCACAGGATGCTGTCATGCCCCTTATGCTATTCAGTATCTACATAAAACCACCTGGAGAGTGCAAGTTATCTCAACAAGCTGATAACAACCAATTTTCTGCTTTCCATCCCAGTCTAGAAAGGCAGTGAGGATTCTGAATCAATGTTTGCAGACAGTGATGGATTCCAAGGAGCAAGATGGACTCAGTCTAATGCAAAAGAAGAGGTGATTTCAGGTATTAAGAAAGTTAACCTGAGACTAGGTGTGCAGCCTGTTTTGGATGCAGTTGAGCTCCTCAAGTATCAAGTTCACAGCTTTGAGTGACCCATACAGGCTCCTGAATTCTCAGGCAAAACTCCAGCCAGAATGTTCTTATACAGTCTGTTCTTATACATCTAACTTTGTTAAAAGCTGCATATGAGGAAGGTAGATTTGGCCACCATTACACAGAGACTGAAAACAACCTGGGCTGCATTTTCAAAATGACCTTCTCAGAGCTCGATACATGTGCTTAAAAGACCGAGTATTGAAATAATCTTCTTGTGCTTTTTAAAATCTTTCCCACTGTATAATTTTCAATGTAGAAGGAAAACAGTCTTAACTGGAGCTGTCACTCACTGCAGACCTTTCTGCTTTTCTAAATGTGGAAGTCATACAAAGTTTTCTACACAAAACTTTAAGGAGACCTACGAAACTGAAGTCAAAAAACAGTAGTACTTTCTTCAAATACACAAAAGATGAAGAAATGAGCAGTATTGTTTAGGGAAGTCTATTCTACTAACATGCAAGAAAATTCTAATAATTCAGTTATTTGAGTGCGATATCTTGACTGGTATTTAAATTATACTTCTTTGCTTGACAAATGTTATAGACAACCAAATATTCCATTCCCTTGGTAGTTAAATGCCAACGGTTTAAACAAAAATGTAAATGTAAACAAGAACCAGCAGCAAATATGTTTGATTGTTTCAGCAGTCAGGTTTAGAGCAGTACATATTTGGTCATTATTTTAAAAAAGAACACACAGATACATTTTCAGAGATCTTCCATTCCTCTGTATTATGTTTTCGTATTGATTCAGGTTAGACATATTTTACATTACTTAGGTCTAACTGCACAGGATGTGACATATGTAGGGAGCTGTCTGCTTTTTTATTTGAAAACAGCAGTGAAAGGTACATAATCAACCCTTCCACTTCATAGTCCTTATAGATTTCTCTCTCATTCTCTCTCCCCCAACATCACCACGTGTGCACGCGCACTCACACACACATATACGGAGCACTCTTTGCTTGTTTCTGTTGTGAGCCGCCCCGAGGCTTCGTTGCGATGGGGGCGGCATAAAAATGTTTTAAATAAATAAATATATAAACATGCCATCTCTCCCAGAGATTCCTTTACATTGTTTCCACGTGTAACTCTGGATACTATTTGAGCTATTTCAATATATCGTAACCAAACTGCCACACACCAGTAAAAGGAAACGTCACTGAATGAGTTATTGCGGCACACCAAGTCATGGTCAACACGAAAGGCTACAGAGACCCTCTGTAAGGGCAACAAGAAAGGGAGTTCTGCTTGGGCCAAGGGGCTCTATCTGATCACAGCCATCAAAAGGTCAAAGCAGCTCTGCGGACAGGTGTTCTATCCTTCCCACCATGTCCGGGATGATGTTGGAAGAGCAGAACTGAACCGGCAGGACTGTGGGGAGTATGCTACTGATATCTGCTATATGACGCCCCCTCAACCCCTATCCATTGCTACCTGATACATCGTGATATTTGTGTTTTTCAGGGCAACAGGGTAAAAGGCAGTGGGAAGGGTGGAGGCAGGATGCTGAAGGCCTGAACAAGACTGCCCTTTGCCACTCTGGCCAGGCGGCTTTCTATTTGTTCCTAGTAGCCCACAATAAAAATCACCCTACCCAGTTCGGACAACACAACAAGCTACCATAAGTACCAACAACCCAAAGGCAAGCCATGGGTTCTCAGCATGACTTGTTCATGGAAAAATAGACCACCCTACAGGAAGCATGCTGGGTTTGCATGGCACAACAACCTACCACGACTCAGCTGGTGCAGTGGCCCATTATCATCCAGTGCAACATGCTCTCCTCTATTTAACTACTGTTAGTTGGCCAATTCACTAATGAGCTGAATAGGGTGTGAATCACATATGTGATAAAAGCACAGTAAATTAAACATATTCTGTCCAGTAGTATGTGGAAAAGGAATGCAGAGGAGTTCAGCTCTGGGACTTTTTCAGGCCAGTAGCTATGGGATCAGTTGCTAGAGTGCCAGAGAACTGGAATCTCCTTGCTATGGCAAGTGAATGTGGTGATAACAAGGCTTTCAAGTTTTATTATTGCTTGTGGCAGTTTTAAATTGTTGTTGTGACAATAGATTAACATAGAACAAGCCAGGGAAAGAATATGTTAGAGGGTGGATTTTCTTTAGGGGTGCTTCTACTTATGTTTTAATCATATCACTTCAATTGAAAGTAACAGTAATGGCCTTTTAAGCCATTTACACTGTAGGACCAGGATATTTGAAGAACTGTTCCACATATGAACATACTCCTCATGCTAAGATCTCCATCTGTGTCATTCATGCATCCCAACATTCTAAGAAATACGTTCAGTTAGGACAGGGAAGATGCCCTTCATGGTGCCTGCACCCAGATTCTGAGAACCCCTTTCCAACAGAGGTTCATCACACCTTTCTTCATGACATAGCTCTGGTTTGGACATTACACTAAGTGTGGTTTGTGGGAATGAATCTTGACTGGACCTCAGTTTTGTACACCCCCCCTCCTTTTTCTTCCTCCTTCAGAAGCACAACAAGATCAATGACTTCCACCTGAGCATGCATCAGCGTTCATGTATCATGTGATGAATGGACTATAGAATGAAGAGTCATCTAATGAAATTATAAAAGTTCCATACTCTCAACAGTAACTACATTTCTGTATCAAGCACTGAAACTTTTCTTCGGAAAAACAAAAGATTCTTTGTTTTAAAAGCACTCTGAAGTCTGTCCCTCAGGAAAGTTCACTGCAGATAACATGTAAAATAAGTTCAAAAAGATTTCCCAGTATTTCTGCAGGAAAACAGGGCAAAAATGAACAAACAGCTATAGATTAACTATTCCCCAGGGCTTCCTGAAGACACAATAATGACATGATTTGTGGAACTTATTAGTGGCTAGTTTGCTAGCTTACGGAAATCTTTAAAGCTGTATTATTCTCTTAGTTTAAAATGCATATCTCCTTTTCTGGGTAGGTTCCTGTATTTCATTAAAACAAAGATGTTAAGGTCAATTGTTAAAAATTATATGCTAGTTAATTTTTAATTAACTAGCATATAATAGAATAATTTTATCCTATTTCATTAGGAACAAAAGAAACAGTCTTTCCAATATTTTAGTCACTTCCATCTACAAGAAGTAATGAGCTCTGCAGCTCCACAAATAAAAATCTTTAAGAATGTATTTTTCAGAGTTTCTCATCATCTTACAAAACCCCTCTCACTTTCATCTTATAGCAGATCTTTGACCTACATAATTTGAGAGTTGAAAACATTCTGCTGTTGGATATCCAATTTAAATGGTTCCATGATAAAATACTTCTCATTTACATCTGATTAGCAGCAGCCCTGCAAGCACAAGATAGTGCCATGTATTACTGGATAAAATACTCCAAGTTATACAAAAATATAGTTAACAAATAATGACACCTAGAAGTATCTGCTTTTCAGTCTTCCATTGTGACAGACTGGGTCTTCACCCAGTTGATGGTAAGTTCTACCCACACAGTATGGCACAGAGCCATTTCTGAAAAGCTTCTCAGAAGATTCCACATGAGCAAGTTGAGGGCCCAAGCCACTAGGTTACAGAACCCAGGGGGCTGACTGCACAACCAAATGAGCCAGATTTGAATATGTGGTCAGTATCAGTCAAAATGAAGTTTTGGGGAAACGAAAAAGCAGAAGCGTGATTGAACTAAGGCATACCTCAAGATCCAAGGCAGCAAGAGAAGATCAGCAGAGTCAGCAGCAGGTATACAATCAAAGACTGGCAGTGGTCAAGAAACAAGCTTTGAGATGCAAGAGCGCTCCAAAGTTATTCTCGGATGGACTTGGAAACTACCCAAGTAGTTCCAGAAAACAAGAGCAAGAATCAGAGGAAAAAATTATTTTTCAAGCTAATGTAAGGGCTCAAAAAATGCCGAATTGCAATAAGAGCAGTACGCTTTCTGTGCAAGATGAGAGGTGCTGGAGGCTAACTTCAGGGAAAACCAGTTTCAGGTTTGCTTGGAGCATTACATACATAAGCAGACTAGTATCTTAACAGAAACATGTTTCCCATACCTGTAGCAGCACTGAACATACATATTTATATTTCCAAACATTAAAGTTCCCTTTGTGTATTTTTACATATTTATTTATTTATATGCCATCCAATAGCCCAAAGGCTCTCTGATTCCTTTGTATCCATTCTTATTGCTAAAATTCACTCTCCTGTCCAAATATTCACTAATAATACCAAGGAAAGAAAGAAGCAACCTTTTTTTAACCACAATGCTTTTTAAAAAGTAATTCTAGGGAATGTACCTGATCTTTTAGAAGCATTTATCATATTCTAACATTTCAGGGGTTTTTTTTCCCTTTTCTGAGAAGACCATTAAAAATGCAGGCATATTATACACTGCAGCACTGGAGGAAAATGAGAAATACAGACTTTTAAAAAAATCAGGAAATGATGAACACACTTGTCACAAACTATTGCTGGCATTGCTAACTTTTCCTTTTCTTAAAACAGCAGGGTGAGCAGTCCTGTGTTTCAGGAAAGCATGAGGTTAATCCTCCCGCCACCCAAAAGAACTTTTAAAAGGCATATAACGTATCACACTAATAAGCTGCAGCAGCAGTCATAAGTACATCCATGATGTTTTGGCTTTGGATATCTCAGTATAGTTTGTAATGACTAGTTTAGAACTCCAGAAGCAACTAAATAAATGCTGCACCTCTATGAGGAAAGCTATTCGCAGCTCCCACAACACCACCCTCCTTTTCTGTTTTTCTTTCTTCCTTCCTTCCTTCCTTTCCTTTCCTTTCCTTTCCTTTCCTTTCCTTTCCTTTGTGCATCTTGTCTTTTTAGACCGTCAGCCTGCAGACAGGGACTGTCTTGTTTAATTGTAAGCCACCTGGAGAGCAGTTTCAACTGAAGAGTAACATAAAAATACTTCAGACATATAAACAGAAATAAATAACTAATAGCTCTGCAGTATTTGTAGCAAAAGTCATAATCTATCCAGAGTTGCAAAGCTTTGCTGTGCACACCAGCTTCACATTACAGTAACTGCCCGGCACTTTTCAGTGTTACTGAGAATGCTCCATCCATGTATGAACATACAGAGAATGTTCCATCCATCTCTATTCAAGCAGAGCAGGCTGGTTAACATTGGTACAACGGAGGCCCTGTCCCGCCTGCCTCTCACCCATTCACTTTTAGGGCTGCAGCATCCCCAACTTGCTTCTCAGGTAAGGAACCCTTTGATTTCTTCAGAGGCAGTTGCAGATAAGCTATACAGAAAGCCCATCCTTAGGCTTTCTTCATTCTTTGGTTAGCTGTTCTGCAGCCTCGCCTTGTTTTCTTGGGTGCTTCCTGAAAAGGCCAATAGCCTGGAATTCTGGAAGAGTTAATACTGGCTAGTAGATCTCTGTTTGCTAATCTTTAACCGGACTATTATTTTTATAACACTGCATTTATAGCCCTCCTTTTTTTCTTCCTGCAAGGAACCCAGAGTGGCTTACATAGTTCTATTTGATCCTTGCAACAACAACACTGGGAAATAGGTCAGGTTGAGTGTCTGCGACTGGCCCACAGTCACCCAGTGAGATACATGGACACAGATCTCCCAGGTGTCCAGTCAAACACTGCAACCAACCCACTAACTTTCTCAACCCTTTCCCTGGCTCCACCTGTGAAGATTTCAAAGAGGAAGGCCAGTCACTTTACCAGTACCCTGTCTGTGTGCTAAGCAAATATAGGGTTCTATGCGATAGAGTCAATTTAGCAAGCAAATGATCAAGTTTTACAAGACTTTTTTTTCTCCAGAAGAAGGTCAAAGGTGTGGGATATTGATCCATTAAAAGCACAGTCCAAAGCAGAGTCAGGTAGAATTCCAAAAGTCAATAGCAGATGTCCAAACACATAGCGAGGTCAGGGATAAAAGAGAAACTAGAACTGAAGATCAAATATTATCTTCAGTAGCTCTCAAATTTTAAGTTACAACTGATATAGCCAAAGCCCCACTCAGATGCATCACATTAGATTTTTGTCAGATGTCTTCCTCATGAGAACAGCAGAACCTGTGAGTAGCCCTCACACCACTCCTTCACCATCTTACCATGGATCTTACGGCAGCAGCATTATGTGCCAGTCCAGCATTCCCCGCTGTCTCTCGGAGAGAAAGACCCAAAGGCATCATCCAAGGGCTCCACGCCATCTTGCCCAGAGGACAGCTGGCTCTGAAGGATCCAGCTCCTCCTCTGAAGAGGACTCTGGCAGTGACATGACATAATGTTCTCCTCGCTGCCATCATGTGCTTGCTAGCCTGTTCCACACCCCCACGCACACACAGTGCCTAGAGCTACAGAAAATCTTCCCTGATTGCTGTGCCTTTTCTGCCCCAGGAAGCTATCCTGTCTTCACCAAATATTTCTACTCTCCTCCAGCTCATTCCACTTTCACTCTTCCTGGGCTTGAGAATGCTGGGCTGCAGTCAGTACACCACCTATAAATGTCGCACAGACATCTTAGTGATGGGAAAATTCCTCCATCTGTATTTGGAATGAAACTTTATAAGCTTCTGAGAATCCTTAGAAGCCATTCCCTCCTCCCGCTCCTGCCAAGAAGCTCCCAAGGCTCCTAAACATTATCTCACCCGACAGTTTCCTTTTTTCTAAAATTCTCACTCTGAAGTGCATTGGACCTTTTCCCCTGTACAAACTGCAAGAGCTGAGGCACCAATTCATATCAGTACCACAGTAATGGAAAAGGATTAAAGTGTGTCTACCCCATTCTAGGGTCTGAATCCATAACGAGTCCCTATATTTTCTTTAGAACAAGAAAAAAAAAAAACACACTGACATTGTGTGCCACACATTAGAAACATAGAAACTGAGTGAACCAGAAGGGGTCTCCCGGGCCATCTAGTCTGACCCCTGGCTCCAGCTGGCTCTGCTCATGGCATGCCTACCATGTGCATGTCCAGCCTATCCTTGAATATTAAAGGTAGTATGTAGTCTGGCCCTGTATTTATAGTTCAAGGTTAACAATATATTAGATGTAGATATATTGTACTCTAGATGTATTAGGTAGGATCCTAATTTCTTTGCTCTCTGAATGGAAGACAGGTCTGTTCACTAAAGGACGCTTCCACTCATGAAAAAGCCCTTTCTGTGAGTGGAACTCTCTTTCTGTGAATGAAATAAAACATTAGGATCCTGGCCAATGCCATCATCCAAATACAAATGCTAGAATCAATTCTGCACAGTTCTAATAATTAAATAGATTTATTTTCTTCTAGTGGCTCTGCTCCATGACAAACTGTGCACCAAGAAAATAACTTGCATTTCTCTTTATAACACATTCAATCTGCACAGTGTTATTAAAATAAAAAATACATTGCTCTCACTAGCCTCTAATCTATATAAGTTCAGACATAGTTCTTCATTAGGCTTCCCAATAGCCCCCTAAAACAAAATTACTTATATCTCTGACATACTGGCATGAAGCTAAAAACTTATATAAAAGCCCCATTCGCACAAGAATATATATAATAAATGCATGTACAACTGAAAGCAGACTCTAGTTCCTTCTGCACATTAGGACAGGTTTGTAACCAACTACACACTTAAAAACATATGTAAGCAGCACTCCAAATGATCAGGGATCCTGCCTTTTCAGGGTTTTCAACCACATAAAGTTCTGTGTAGGCACACTGTGAACAGTCGCTCATTCACAACATTCAGGTAAGAGCAATTCCTTGGAGGTTGGATCAATTACCCTCATTCTTTCAAATGCAATAGTTATGTAGTTAAAAAGCAGCTCGAAGTTCAGGACTAAAAGAAAAAAATTTAAAAAATCAAGAAAAAGTGTTATAACGAGACTAGAATCGATACAGGTTACAGCAGGGCAAAACCCATCTTTGTACTTTCAGAACAGTATCACCCAATTTGCATTGCTTCCAAACCATGTTAGTCATTTTTAATATGGTTTCATATTGTACCACATGGAACTATCTATAGATAAACCACTACATATTCTGCTCATTCTCTCCCTAGTGTAAGAAGACTAAAAGTAGGGCCGAAGATGGAAAAAATGTAGTCTACAAATCCAGGCTTTGAGCTAATTATTACTTCTGAAATAATGATGCTACTGTGGCACCAACTCCAATCTACCATTTGTAGATTGATTATGTAGAAGGAATACACAATACAGGAAAAGTATATTCATTTTCATCTTAATTCCTAATTGTAGCCACTTCCCTTTGCCCTATGCAAAAATCAGTGGACTGTGAAATTGACTACATTTGATTGCAAGCAGCTTCTTGTCAAGTCAATTAACTACCAAGGGAAACTTTTTTTAACGGGACACTCAGGGGCATTGCTGAGAGCCTCCGATGTCTCCCCCTCCCCCACTTTTGCAAAGTACCACAGATGAAATTTAATCATAGACAAAGAGCATACGCTCTTCAAAAATGTCTGTACAGCAACACAAACATTACTGAAGCTACATTAACTATGTTGATGGAGATGGAGCATGTTAGCTACATTAAGCATATGGATGGGACTGAATTGCTGAGTTTTTAATTTATTTGTTTTCATGCTAAGTTTCAATTAAAATGTTGTTAATATGTTAGCTGAAGGCATATTTTCTCTCTCTCTCAAAATCTGCGAGAGTTATAATGCTACAAACAAATGATGAAGAGGTGAGTAAGTAAATTGACCTTAACGCATATCTTTTTTTAGTCAATGAAGTTCTGCACAAAAATGCGTTATCACTTAGACAGACAGAGATGCCATCTTTATATACTACTAAAAATAAACCCTTAAACTTTCCAATATGACTCAGGATCTTTCAAAATATGCCTTTGGGAGAAATTTCTTAATTAAAAATAAACTCATAACAACAAAAATTACCATTGCATCTATTCAACAACTCTCTTGTTCATGTGGGGATAAGAGATCATTCAAAGCACATCCACAAAGAATGAAACTATATTTCCCTGTTTTCTGCCTGCACAAACATTGCACCACCTGTCACAAGCAAGAGGTTCCCTTTGAAAAAGGAAAGATCACATTCACAAAGACTTATAACTGTCAAGATACTTGGTCACTTGCAGAAGAAAAGTTATCACATTCAGCACAAGGAGAAGAAAAAGAATATTGGTCCAACCTGCAGATTTCTGTTCTTCGAAGTACCAAGCTAGAGCAGTCTTTACTTTTGGGAAAACCCTTCCTCTTGCTTTCAAGAAAGCTCAGGTAACAAGTAGAGAAATCCGTTTAATTGCTAGATCAAATATATGATCTGGCCAGGGCAACTTCTTCCTTCTCTTTTCTCCTCCTATATTCTTTATTTACTTATTTTATACTGTTAATCTTAATTTTATATTATTATGTTTGTATCTCAGTGTATTTTTTGTATTTTTGTATTTAGTGGTAATTTATTATGTTCTATTGTATTTCAATGTATTTTATTGTGTTGTAAGCCGCCCCGAGGCTTCGGCAAGGGGCGGCATAGAAATGTTATCATCATCATCATCATCATCATCATCATCATCATCATCATCATACTTGAAGCTGGAGAGAATCTTTTCCAACTTATGGCCCTGGACCAAAAATTCTAACTCTGGCAACTCTGACTGTAAAAACGTTACTAAAACAAAAACCCACAAAACAATTAACTCTTCTAGGTCCTACTAATCCAATTCTCCCCATCCCGCTCCTCCTCCTCTAGTTGTTTGAGATATCACTGAGAATTAACATTCACCAACAAACAAATTTCCTTCTACAGCAATGCCTGAATGTATTGAGAAAATAGAAAAGGCTCCCATCAAGAACAGGTAACACGCAGTTCCTTTTATGCCCCACATTATAGCTTAATGCATTTCATCTTGGGAGGAACACATTAGACTGTAACATGGGGCGACAAAACAGTCTGAAAGCCTTGTATAAATCTTTAACAATAGCGTACGTTATTTTCTCATTAGAGTTCACCAACAACCCTTTAATCATTTGAAAATCCAGCAGTGTATCTATTGGTATGATTGGTCAGCTTAATGCTGTCCAGATAACAAATTTAGTTTGTTTGCAAGTTAAATTTGGCCCTTTTGGCACTCCGCAGCTGCTACAAAATGTCAGATTAAATTTAGCTTGCAAACAAGGAAACATAACCACTGTAAGATTCTGTGACGCTACAGAGCCATTTTCCACCAAGATTTTGATGGCAAATAAAACATTTCAGGTCTTTGGGGGGGGGGGTACCCCACAGACAGCATGGACCCACAGCAGCAAGCAGGGAAGCAAAAATGTCTCCATACCTCTGTATTGTTCCTCTCATAAAGGGAATTCTTATGGTTCCAAGCTGCCTGACTGCAGCAAACCTAGGAGCACTCTTTTCCCAAAGGCAACCTCAAAGGAAAAGGCCATTAAATAGTGGCCATTTAAGAAAAAACCTTTGCATGTTGCAAGGTAAAAACTCTACTTTTAAAAAAGTGAACTATGATACTCTCTGGAAGAATCTTATCCCAACCTCTGGATGGTTGCTGGCCAGTATGGTCATTTGGACCATGCAAAGTTACAGGCAACATGTCACTGAATTCTAGATGCAGGGGAACCATCACGCAAGGAAGCTGTGGGCTGGGTGTCCTATTTGCAGGCTTCCCAGTTGCGTCTAAGTTAGCTGCTTGTGGGAAGCAGGAGGCTGGAAAAACCGGGATCTTTGTTCAGTCCCAGCAAGGCTTTCTCTTTCAGATCACTGTGACCTTGCATGCCCTCTCGATCTCTTTGCTGAGGCAGCTGTCAATAGAAGATAGCTCTGAATTCAAAAAGAGCATCTCAGCACAAAAAAAGAAGTACTATTTTTCCAGCGTGTACTAATTTTGTTTATTTAGAACCAATCAGACTGAATCTATCCATCACATTTGGATGAGAAGGGATAAGAGAAACTTTATAGCACTATGTCCTGTGGTTTGTAGGAGGAGGGATTAGATATAAAATCTATTTGGTTTCAGAACCATTTCTTATTTCCTGTTTTGATAAAAGATACAATGCTTCTTATTAACACCAGGCTGCTCAGCTTGGACACACTGTTGTGTGCTAAAAATCATTACCTAGGTAATGAACTCTTAAACAGGGCAAGTGCAGTGTTACAGTCCCCATCTACACGTAAGGATTTATCAGGATGTTCTCCTTAAAACTAAGGATTTCTGAGTGCCTGAAGTGAAACTTTCTAATGATGCTGAAATTAACCACCATTTGTTTTTCCAGGGTGCTTGTACAGTGGCCTCTAGTCACACTATTAGGATTATGTAGGAATTCTAATACTGCCTTTCTCTGCCTTGATAGTTCTAGCAGCAAATATACTCCAGATGGTTTTTTATACTTAGACTGGTTGACACTCCATGACAAAAATATTGACGCGAGTCCAGTTTTTGTTTGTCACTGAGCATCCACACTGCTCCATGGAACATTTGTAGCTGAGGATGAGGAGCAGGTCCCAGATTCAGTGGATCAAGTGTAGCATTAAGTGGCAGGGTGGCTGGGGCAATGTTCTGAGATGGATCTAGAAATCATGAACTTCTGGACCAACAGAAAGCAAATAAAACTACTTCCATCCATAGTTCACACCTTCCATATTACTGTGAAAGAAGGAGACATTTATATACTAGTCCCCCAGCCACAATCTTGCATTTCCCTACACAGAGCACATTTGATACAGCTGGCTATTTTCTATAGATGGGATTTCTGTAAATAGATTCATACATCATCCTCCAAAGCAGCTGACAATCTGAAGAAAGACCTCTAATCCAGGATCCATTCTGTTTCTCCAGCTCTGCCTGTCCAGCCTGTCTGCAAATGTATGGGCAAATACACTCCAGCCACGTATTGACAAATTATTCTCTGCCTGGTTGGGCACTCCTTGTGCCCTCCTTGTGAAATTTAACTGACCTTATCCTTCCCTGTCTATGAATGTCCTGATCAAAATATTGCTGTAGATGAGAAGGCCTTCATGCCCTATACTTTCCTAATTGTTCAGATTGTCAGCTTGACCGCTCTCAGTTCTGGGATGTACTTCTCCTGGTTCCAACACAACCAGACACTAACGCTAGTGGTGCCATCAGGAGAGGCCTTGTAGAAGCTGAAGACCCTCTTATCACACAACAGAATAAGCAGAAAAGTCACCAAATGCGTTTGCCACATTTTGAAGGATGCAAAATAATACACATTTCCATCTTGTGTGTGGGCGGAAAGGCTTACATAAGACCATTAAATGCTGAGTTTAAAATTGCTTAACTCATCAATGCTTTGTTTCTGAAAGCAAGTTCTGTAGCATTTACCATAACCAACATACAAGATAAATTCTTGAGGCCAAATTATCATCTAAGTCACCCCCATACCTGATTCATACCTAACATGAAAGTACTTCAGAGGCAGAGATGCTTAACAATGTGGGACGGACTGAAAATGCCAGAGAATTCCTGAGCAGCCTGACTTGATAGTCCAGCCCTCCTTCTGAGACACCACGATGGCTATCTTTTAAGACAGACTGTGCAAGTTTCACTGGATGCAAGGCAAGACCTGATGGGTTAGGTTCTGAATCTTTCCTGCTACTGCACTAATAATCACTTCATTCTCCAGGGTGTGTGTGTCTGTGTGTGTGAAACAGAGAGAGACAGAGAGAGAGAAGACATACTACTCTTTTATTTATTTGATTTCTAGCCCACCCCATTAGCCTTACAGCTTCCTGGGTGGGTTACAACAACTATAAAACCATATACTACAACATAAAAACAGAGCACAATGTCCAATAACACATTAAAACAATAAAGAAAGGGAAAAATGTGCGACCGCTTAACAGAAGTATTGATTTCATAAAAGGCATACTCCATTTATTAAAACACCAGTAAAAAAAAGTTAAAAGTTAAAATATTGTCAAAATAAAAAGGTTTTCAGCTGGCACTGAAAAGAGTATAAAGAGGGCACACCCATTTTCCTGAGGAAAAGTGGCATAGTCACAAATGATTTTGCTCTTGAACGAAACAAAACAAAACAAAAGAAATCCCAGTGGAGATCAGTGGAGTGGAGACAAAAATGATCCCAGTGGCTCTCAGTTTCTTTTTACTCAAATCAAGAATAAACTCACTAAAGCAAAATGAGGGAGTTCTGCCTCTTCACACATGCTAAACTTTCAAAGACATCTATTTAATACAACATATCCTACTTTTCTAAAATAGGATTGCTTTTCAAGTCTATAAAATAGATTACACTAACCGGAATCCAATAAGGAATCAGTCACAATCTCCTGCAGAATGGAACTATTTCTCTAAGGAAGCAAGGCAATTTTATGCATCTTTTCTAAGCAGCTTTCTGTGTCACACTTAACAGCATACTTCTGAAGGCCCAGGTTTTATCTTACGCTCATTAAGAATAGAATGTGATGCAGAGCTGCCATTCAGAAGTGCTGTTTTCTGATGCACCAATGTTTATTGTTACTATTACACTGCATTTATATCCCATCTTTGCTTCTCTAGCAAGGAACCCAAGGAAGCTTACTAAGTTCTCCTCGTCTCTATTCTGTCCTCATAACAACAACTCTGTAAGGCAAGTTAGGCTGAGATGCAGAGACTGGCCCAAGTCACCAAGCAGGCTTCATGACTACATGAGGAATAGAATCCAGCTCTCCCGACTTCCGTCTTGCACTCTTAACCACTAGACCACACTGGCTTGCAATAATATGGCTCTTATATACTTATCAATTTAAATTATTGAACAACACTAATCTGTGTAAGAGTCTCATTCAACCTGTTATGTAACTCACTGCTGGATTCACAGAAAACAACCGCTTGTTGTTGAAACATAGGTTATTCCCTTTTGTGAACCCAGCCATGCCATCAGACCATGGTTTGTCAACCAGAACCAACCTATGTAAAGAGAAGCCATGCTTTGTTGGGAGATTGTGAACATAGGGTTGTTTGTGGTGTAAAAAATGCAGCTTGTAGTTACAACTGGATTAGCATGACCCATGCTGAACATGGCTCAACAACCACCCACACTCAACTGCTATTCAAGCTTAAATGTGTGCTGTTGTGTTCTGCAAACCCATTCATTCTGGCTTGTTTAGCTCTTGATGCTTCAGGAGAACAAAAACCTGCTCCCAGATAAGCTGTCCAACTACAAAGCATAGCCCATGAACACTAGCAGGACCAGTTAGCCTATGAATGACCACCAAGCTTTTTCAAATTGTTTGATTCCCTCCTCCATTATTCTGGGGTCAATGGACCTTCAAATGAGGTAAAAACAGCTGAAAAATGATGAATGCTTTGCTGTCCCTTGGCACTTGCAAGGCAATACAGATGGGCACAGTACAAAAGCTGTAGAAGCTGCCCTCCTTGAAAACATTTCTCTTTACTACTCAAGATACTCTGTTTGTTTGTTTTTACACAAAACACCCTTTGTTGTTGAAATGTTTATTGTGAACATCAAAACTTACAGCCCACTGAGCTCTAACAGTCAAGCTAGAGCCAATATCAGGCAAGAAGTACTAAGCACAGCTATGTGGAATTTTATATTAATATGAAACAGAAGTTCAACGCTGATTCCCCCCCCCCTTTTATTTGGGAACAGCATCACATGGGCCTAATCAGGATTTTCACTTAGTACTTTTCTCAGAAACAGTAAGAAGGGATTGATTTTGTGCCTTATATTAGTATTGGAGTGAAATGAAATAAATCAGGTTTGATAATTAGGAATTGCATTATGCATAAGCTGTGTCAGTAAAGACACAGTGCCTGTAATGACAGAAGGCAGTTGGGAAATAGAAAAGCCAAAATAAAAGCTAGCATTCAATATAGCATTAACATTTCTTGACATGCTTCATCACCAATGGTTTAATTTATGAACAAAAATCCAGTCTAATTCCAGTTGTTATATATACTGAAATTAGTTTCAGTTCATCTAATCATTTATTTGCCAGTTAAAGATAAAGTATTGATTAATGATGTGAAACGAGAAACTTTATCTAGTTTACATTTGCATTACCTATTAAATCTACATAATTTATGTGCATGATGTTGGTGCTACCTTGCCTGCTCTGTACTTAGCACTTTAAGTCCAGATGTTATTTATGTGATTTTGGATCTTTATATGCCCACAAAACCTATGGAAGCATGCATAAATAAATAAATAAAGTGAGCTGGCCGAGGCATTGCTACATTGTATGAAAGCATGGATAATCTGAAATGCCTCCTTTTCCTGCAACTCTAGCTTTCTGACTTCTTAATTTCCTAGCCGTGGTGTGAGTACAGCTGTGGTTGTATCAACTGTTGCTGTCTTTGTGCTAAATCAATCCTGTAACAACGCATACACATCCATTAGTATCACAAAGGCAAAAGAAAGTGAAAAGGAACAGAGGATTTTAGCAAACTGCATAGGCACATTTTCAGTTCAAGAACTACAGACATGTGAGTTAACCAAAGCTTCTGTTGATGAACTCAGAGGTTTTCTGAGATCTTCCACATTTTTAAAAAAAATAAACAACCCAATAAACAGAGCGCTTCAGATCATTGTTCAGAAGACAACCTGAGAGATCTGGGCAAAATCACTCACCAATCTCCATATCCCTCACCTAAACCACACAGCCGTAGCCTTTTAGTTCCCAGCCCAAATCACATTCTTCTCTTGGAGCAGAGATGGATGAGGACAGGGATAAAAATGACAGCAGTCCTCAGAACGACATTCCAGGTAATTCCTTGTTCCCCAGAACACTGCTCTGAAAACAGAAACACTTCTGCCCTATCTAGGAATGCCTGAGGATTCACTGAGGAGTGATGTAACCTGACCTGCATTTCCCAGAGGAAAGTGCAGACTAGAATGAAGTTTTGTGATGCAGACCTTGACTCCAAAAATGCAGATTCTAGAATAAAATACATTTAGAAATGCATAGTTTAAGAAAAAAAAATAGAAAGGGTCAAAGTTTGTACAAGATGTATTTAAAATGTGCTTAAATACAACAACTCGTATAGAATTTTAAATACAAGTTCTCAAATTAATGTGAAAATAGGACACAACAGACACGCCAGGCTTGGCTGGAAACAAATTGTTCTCTGTCAAGCCCCGAAAAGACATTTTGCAGGCTCTGCTGGTAGAGCTTGCATGGGATTCTCCTCTGGCTGGGGCTGGCCAGAGATTGTGTGGTCCAAGAGTCCAAGGGCATGATTGATGCCTCAATTGACTATCTCATTCTTTCTTCCCCTCACAGATAAGCATATGGTGTCCCACTCCTGAAGGAGACCACAAACAGTGGGGTGGGGGAAGGCACAAAAACTTCCATCCACCTTTATTTCCCAAAAGTAGCACATTCCCTACAGTCTGGCAGCTTCTCAATCCAATACACAATGAAGTCAGTTGGCCTCCCTTCTTTGTACCCTCCCAGTAGTCTATGTGGGGTTAGGGTCTCTAGAATTGTATTGTTCTGCTCTTGTCCATTGTTAAATGGGCCAGTCATTAGCATTAAGGCAGGCCATGTGAAGGTCTGAAATAATCAGGCTCCTCAATAGTAATTCTTGCTGGAAAACTAGGCAGATCTTTCCTTCACTGGTGACAACAATGAAGTATAAAAAGCAGGAGAAAGAGACAGCAAGTGCAGGTTAGTCCTCAGGTGCACTATTTATCCATCCCAGAACTTAACAAAATACAGAGCCAGACAATGTGCAGTCTTCATTCATGTATTGTCAATGTCTATTTGCCCTTTCTACATCAAACTTTGACAAATCAGGAATGAGCCCAATCCCAAACAATCTGCTTTAGGAGCTGGTCTTACAACAACTGTTAATCAAAGCCATCAAAATTTTTCAGTTCATCAAAATCTCTCTGGTTGAAACTTACTCAGTGTTTGCACAGTCCTTCCCTAAATAGCACTATTTTTTCAGTTGCAGCACAATAAATGAACATGTTTTTTTAAGGATCATTTTATGCTCATGTCTGCCATTTGTGTAAAAAATAAGTGGACAGAAATATGACTGGATATTTAATATTACAGAGGAGTGAAGCAGATACTGCATGTGAAGTTAAACGCAAGGCATGGACAGTAAAACTTCTGAAAAGACCTGTTTGCCAAGATTCACTGCAAGAAAGCTGTTGGATGTCACAGTACATGTGAAGCAGAGACACCTAAGACTGGAGCTGGGCATAAAACAAATGGCCGCTCATGTCATATTCTTTAGATCTGCTGTGAGCCTAGCAAACTGACAGAGGAGGAGGTTAGCAAATCAAATCCTGCTTGAAGGTCATCGAGCTTCTTCTCCCAGTTCCACCTGCTGCAACCTCTAACTCTAGTTGAGAAAAGTTCACATATTCCAATAGACAAATTCTAGATGCAGAAGTGTTGCAGCTCCTCTTGTTTTGGGCATTGGCTCAGGCAAATCAGCAATGACATGAAGAAGAGAATCAGCAGGAACAAGGCTGATGGCTCAGCCAGTATATGATGCACTGCTATGCTCATCTATTACTTTTGTTGTGAAGACAGTCCTGTAGCACTGTGGACATACTAATAAGCCCCCTTATTATGTCACGTCAGCCTCTGCCTAAGGCATATCAAATTTCAAGGCCAGGTAATGACAAATAGCTATCAAGTTAACACAGTTGGTGCAGGGAAAGGCAAGAATAATTTGCATCACTTCCACAGAGTACTAAATTGTATAAGGTCATCCCTGTTCCAAGAAACAGCACTCCCCAGATCATACAACAGATTGTCACAAAGTGTGCTAATTGCAGCCTCCATTACAATAATCAAAATCGACATTATATAAAACACATTGCTGCACTTTAGCTTGCAGGTATGAATTGTTGTCAACATTGTCAAAAGATAGTTCTGGTCACCAAATCTTGGACTTTCAGTATAGGGACATACTTAATGGGTCAGTCAGATGCTACTACTCCCTTTTTAAAACAACATGGAATAATTTTCCCAGCCTGCTAATGGTCCTTATTTCATTCATCATTTGATATTTAAATTCTGCTCCAATTTGCTCAGATGCCCTTTCTAGGGCTCCATTCTATGACACATGTAGTGTGTACTAAGTCACACAATTTTATCACCAAACTGTCATAACTCAGCCTCCCTTGTAAAAAAAAAATCACCAATTTATACATGATCATAATCTGCCCTAGAAATGGAGGTCATGTCCAAATAACTTGTATATAAAGAACTGCATTGTTTTGTTTTCCATTAGTGCTTTGTTGCTTGTTAAGTCAATACCTATGATTTTACAAAGTTAATCACAGTAACAGTTCACAACAGTCCACAGAAGTCAAATGAACAACAAAACCAGAAAAACAAGAGCACAAAAGACCAACACAATGAACAGAAGCAGGAAAAACTGTAAGTGAAAAACAAACATCAAAGTCAGTAACAAGAAGAGGGCATTTTCATTGGAGGTCTTACACATCTGGAATCAGCTTCCATCAGGTATTTGTCAATTCCTTTCTTTGCAGGAGTTTAGGAAGGTTCTAAAGGCCTTTCCATAACCTGTGATCTGCTTTTATAGTTTCATAGTACTTACCACATATTTAATGCTATTTGCTTATTTTTGTATGAAGGTTCTATTCTTCAACATCATCTGAAATACATCCATGCAAGAAAGATGCAGAAGGTCAAGGCAAATAGGAAGGCAGCCTAGTGCTAGAAAGAACAACAGTTTAGCACTGGATTAAACTCTTCACGAAAAGTATTTGGTGTGAGGAGCACAACTGAGAAGGGCCTTGTCCTAGACACCATCAGCCTAATTTGTGAAAGCAGGTGGGTCATGGAGAAGGGCCTTAGATACTGACTGTAATGGTCAGACAGGATTATGTAGGAAAGGCCTCCTAGATGCTCTTTAAAATCAAGTTCCAACACTTTCCATTGCACTCATAAATTGCCCAGAAGCCAACATAGCAGGTTTTTTTTTTTAAGGCCAGATACAAGCTTAGCACCTGTGCTTTGATCCGAAGTTTCCCAAGCCTTCAAACAGAGCCCCACTTCTAGAGGTTATCGCTAAAATATGCAGAAAATTGGCTAGGGTTTTACTGTCCATGAAAGTCCACAGCTCCTGTTAGATGCTATAAGTCACAGATGCCGTGTGGCCATCCAATGAGACAACTGGATTATCAGCATTTGCAGACTGTGAGCCGAGTTCTTTAAGTTCAGTGGCCCTGCCCAAAACAGGTCAAATGCCATCTTAAACTAACTCCAACTAGGTCCACACACCACTTTGATTGTTCTGTGTTATCACCTTATTAACCATAGTAAATAAGCTTGTAGTTTCTCTACAAGTTGCTACTACTTTTTGAATTAACTTAATTATTGGGCTAGGATGCATTAAAGTTGACACGAGTCATTGTAAAATCAATAAACCTGAATTCTCAAAACAGCACTTAATTAACTTTCAGTGCAGCAGAACAGTGATTTCATGCTGTATATCCACAGAACAGCATTTCTTCAGAGGAAATAAAAGGTTCTAACACGAGTAGTAAACATTCATTTCTAGCTTTAAAAAATTGAAGCAGATGCTACAGAAAGATTATATTTTTTTTGTAATTGCCTCATTTCAAGAACTGGCTTTCTCCATCAGAACCCACTAAACTGTGAGATGATATTTAGGAGCCTTGCTCCATACCACACGGTAGGAAGCAAAGTCATCTGCAACAAAGCACACAGCTCCCACAACTGTGCTCTACGGAGTGCAATATGACCTTCCGCAAGTGTGGAATGGGCTCGCTGCCTGGCCTATCAATGGATTGTGTACAGCCATTTGTTCTGAAAGATACTGAGCAATGCGGATTATTTCTAGATTGCTTATGGAGTAGGAAAGAGTTTTCCTGCAGTTTTAGGTAGCTTTTATGGTTCTGGAGATTCGAATGAGTGTGAGGCAGGGTGGGCAGAAGGTAGGTCTGAATCTACTGGTAGGTCTGCAGTAAAATGGCAAAGAATTCTGATGTTCCACTCATTCATAATGGCAATTACAAAAAAGACTCCCCCAGCTTCAGATTACACTGCTGAAATGAAGAAAATTTAGGGAACCCAGGTGGATGTGTGAAAGGACTGTGAAGCCCATTCAACTCTGAGGTTCCAGTTTTTAAAAACGGCATACACCTTGCAAACCTGAACTCTACCCAGCCCTCATGGAAGTGAATAAAAGATGTAACAGGAATGTTTAAAAAATTCTCCTTAATGAGAAAGGAGGTTTTCCTAACAGAGCTTAATCCATTATTTCCATCTACCTTTGACTAAGGCTGCAATCCTTGAAGAACATGTCATTCAGTGAAAACACATCTGAGTAAACATGGGATAAAAGTAGGCTGACAGACCCATCCTATTAGAATCTGCAGATGAGGCTAGGCTGTCTTCCAGCTAATGGGAATTCTGTACACTCCTGCTTCTTATATTATACACATTGGTGAACAGCATTTAAATCTTACACTAACTCATAGCTTGTTTATACTTACAGTCCCAACAAGCATACACTATGCTTGACCACTATGATGTTCCACACATAAGACATTTGCATTGCACTTACAATGCAAACCAGCACTAAAGCTCAGTGTCTCTACACAGGGCCAACCACTGCCACTCACAGACACTACGCTGGCATGAAGAACATCCTCTTGAATGGGTTGGCTAATTCGGAAACCTACACACAATTTAAACAGCACATTAAATCGTCGAGCAGCACCTCACAAAATTACTTTTTTAGCAGTCACCATGAGAGATCTCAAAAGTCTTGAATGAATACAAAAGGGGAGGATGCAAAAGGAACAGCTTAGGTAAGTCCACAATTAAACTAAAATGAGCAAGTGGGTTCAAATAAATTAGTTATTTACAGGAGATAAGGCTCTCTTATGCTGATATCAAGTCTTCCAAAGCTGTAATTCCTATTTGATCTGAAATCTACGACCGTAAGGCTTTCTGTGTGAGATCTTTCAGATAACTTGGCCCCAAAATGATTGAAGTTCAGTATCAGCACATAAAATTGTGCCTAGAACTGTACCAGCAACCACTGCAATATGGGATGCACTACCTGTCCCAACCACCCCAACCCCACTAACACCTGGGCAACCCACTGAATCTTCCCATGATTTAAGCACTTGCCGGAATGCAGGCATGGGGTCCATCTCTGGCACGTCCTGTCTGTGAAATAGCAATGCTCAGAGGCAGAAAGTTCCCGTTCAGTACCGCACCTTCTTCTCTGGATCATCCTTTTTATTTTCACCCTCCACTCTTAAACTGACTCATTCTAAATATCCATATTCTTTCTCCTCTGAATTTCACCAAAAAAAAAGTATCCTTTAAAAGAGTGTGACTGACCTTCAATCTGCTATGAGCCAAAAAAAGGTATCCCCACAAGAAGGTGCATTCTGCAAGTATGCTAGTCATAAAAAGCATAACACAGCGGTAAATGGGGATCACCCATCTATTTTATGCACTGGCATCTCAGTGCCAGATCTGTGGAGGGTGTGCTCCAATTTACTGGGAACAGATGGGGAATGAGCGACTGAAGAGGAGCTGCTCTCTTGCCAGGGGTAGGCAGGTGCAGGCATACTCAGTCAGCTTAAGCTTGGTAAGCAACCAAAGGTATTGTGTGAGAACCTCTACCCAGAGCTTTGATGCCTAGTAGGGAGATACAGATTCTCTTTGAGTCTAGCCCAACTCACCCAAGTCAAAGCTTTGAGATGCCAAACAATGGTAACATAACCTGCCCTTCCAAAAGGACAGTGTAGAACTTAGTGGCCATTTTAGATTATATGCCCATAGTAAGCAACATACATGTGACTTAAAGTTTACACTAACTGTATTTGTCCCAATGTGTTATTCCCCCTCTCCTTTCAAATTCCAGACTCAACAGCATGTTTTGTTATTGTTGCTGTCAAAAGAAGAATGGCAGTTCATTATATATGCAAATAAAAGGATGCTATTAAGACTAGAAATGTTTGTGCAGTGTAACTTGACTTTCATCAGCCTTTACAACGTGTACACACTGGATCATCTGAGGCATGAAAAACTACAAATATTATGTGACCTATTTCCCACGCAGAACAAAATTCCAATACTGAATATAGTTAATTCTCAGGTTATGAAAGTCTGGCTTATGAACAATTCATTTATGAATGCACAGACTGCCACAACCCTATATGAATATTGCTAGCCATGAATATCTCTAGGGAACTATGCAGAGAGGTTCACAAAGGTTTGCCATGCAGATACGAAGGCCCTCAGCTGCTACAAGGCCATGTATGATAAGAACAAGATGGCTGTACAAACAACCCTGACTCTCTAGCACCAGGTCCACCTCCATCATCAACAGCTAACGTTAGGCTTAATGTTGCCTCAAGAATGTTCTAAACCAGGGGTCTCAAACTCGCGGCCCGTGGGCCACTTGCCAGGACGGGTGGGGCACAGGGGAGAGGCCCTGCGGCCTTCAAAGCACCGGTGGCACCCGGCCAGCCTCCGGGAGTGGACACGGGATGAGCGGCCCACCACCACTGTGGTGGTGGGATACTTGATGTGGCCCAGCCTCACCCAGACTCTACTGCCAGTGGCCCTCAGGTCAGTTGAGTCTGAGACCCCTGTTCTAAACTGTTTGAAGAACTTCTTCTTTTATTTGCATTTTACAATACTGTACACCTGCATACGTACATACAGATTCTCTCTCTCTCCCTCTCACACACACTCTCTCATACTTGTAGTTATTTTATTATCACTGTATTATTATCATGATTACAATGTTGAATTGCATTTAAGAAGTGTTTGTGAATATGGAAGTGTTTAAGTGTTTTATATGCATAGAAAGGTAAAATATATGCATATAATAAGACAAACGTTTGGCTTACTCATGTGATCCAACTTAGATACAAATTCAACTTAAGGCCTCATCTGTAACCTGGGAACTACCTGCATGCTACAAAAGAGCAGTATATCCAGCTGTTAGGCTTTCTTCAACTAAACCCATTCTCTGCATTAAGAATCACCATCCTGAGCTCTATATTCAAACAGAAGAGAACATTACAGCATACAAGTACAGAAGCTGTGTTTGTTTCAACATTTATTAGTATGCTACTAATTAGTGTTTTCTCAGCAGAGCAAAACAAAAACACTTCACACTAAAATGCAGACAACTGCTTCTTCAGGCTTCCTTGGAACAACTGTATTTAAGAATAGCAAAATCTGCTATGTTCACAAGAGCTGAAGCAGAGCACCTCCTATTGCTGCTGGCATAGCCAGAGAAGGCAGAAAATGAAAACAGACCCCGCATCGAATTTGGCAGGGAAGAACAGGAAAACTGGTCAGATTTCTAGGCAAACCGCTGCTATCTGACCATGTAAGAATGTGGCTGGCTTAATTAGAGCAACATGCCCTCATAGGGAGACAGCCTTGCTGTGCAGGAGTACAACTGAGATGGAGGGAAGAGAAAGAATCTAAATATGTAAGCAACAAGGTAACATGCTTTGTGCTTGTGAAGAGCACTGAGAGAAGAGAAAAATACTGTTCATTATAAATTTGAAAAAATATTACAATTGCATTTACTATTTTCTTTGAATTTGCTAATTAATTGCATTTCTTTTTACTAATGCCATCATATGTGCATTTTGTGGGGGTTTCTCAAGGTATTTTCAAATTCTAGACAAGGTACCATTTCAGCACCCCCCCCTTCCCACCACAGAACAAAATGTAGGCGGACAGTGATATGTCTTCTAATTTCTTTAACACTGTGACTTTTACTAGTGCTACTGTATGGTGCTTTAAATACTTGTTTGGAACAAAGTACAGGCATCCTTTAAATCAAGTTGTTTCAACCTGTCCAGACCCAAGATCCTCCTCAGATCCCCAGCTTCTGAAGTGAAATTTGCATGGGACTCACAGAAACAGAGAATACACTTAGCCACATGAAAGCACTCTGAGTATGCTCACCTGTTACACAAACAACTCTTATTGCACAGCCAAAACCAGGAATGGGACCCAACTGCATAAGCTGATGCTGACAATATCCTAAGTACAACAGAGAAAATATGAAACTCTCCCTAGGAATTGAATGCATCACTCTTGAATATATTTCATCAAAAGTACAGAAACCGCATTACAAAAAAGTCTGCAATAATAATGTTTATACATCAAAAGTTAAGTGAGGATTTTAGGAAAGGAGAGCTGGAGAGATTCTCTTATTTCTGGAAAAAGCTTAACAGGACAGTTCTGGATGTAGGTAATCCAGATATAAGCAAAATAACCACTTTTAAGATTTGAGGCCCTCTCAATATTTAGGGCCATAGCTAATATTTTGTGCTTGTGATGAGTTTGCGGAGCAAGCAACATAGATGGCTGGTACAACATGATGTAAGTATGTTCTGAGCTAGTAAACAGAGCAGCAAGGTTTAATTGGCAATATCAATTAAAAATTTAAATTGCAAATTAAAGTTTGATCAGGGGAGCAGACAACAAATACTCTCTTAAAAATTCTGCTCTCTCCTTGCTGCTCGAGATGTAATGGAAGAAAAATCAAGTGGTTCAGAAAAATCAAACAGTAGCATTACCCTATCCCAGACCACACAGACTTTCCAAAATTCTAGGATCATATGGACGGGGGAATTGCCCACCTTAGCACTCCTGTACTTGTCTGTAGTGTACAAAGCTTTCATAATCATAAAATTGATTAGGTTACTTGCAGGACATGTAAGGAACAACTGTATGGACTGGAAAACAGCAACATGAATGTTTCCTTTTCCAGATGAAACTACAGTGGTTTTACTTTGAATGATATGAGTACAAATAACCAAAAGCTGCCAGTACTCAGTTGAAAGAAATACGACTGTTTACAAACAATTGTTTATGGACGTTTAAATTTGTTACTGTAATAGACAATCAGTATTTTCCAAATAGCAAAAATGTGAAACATACTTTCCTATCAATGAACAGTGTATCACAGTTTCCCAAGTCTTCAAAATGGAAGTTTTCTAGTGTGGTTGCTAACTGAATCAGTAAGGATTCTTTAGTAAATTGACTAATAATATTTTCCAGTTACAGGTTTATTTCAGTAGGGGCTTTAATGCTTTACTGATGTGAAGTTAAGTGATTCTGCTCCTGCCACAAATGCTGGTATACCTAATCGTCTTTCCAAGCATTCTTAGTGGCTAACAGTGTGTTCCTGGGCAGAACTGCTGGTTATGCCCTATAAACTACTCTAGAGCTTGGGACTAGGTTACTTGACAAATCACCTTCTTGCATACCTGCCCTGTTTTATAGTTCTCTAGTGGTGACACATTGGTTGTTGACCCGCAGCTGAAGTTTTTTAATGGCTGATCACAGGATGTAAAAACTCCTTCAGAGGAATGATCACAAAGTCCTGCATAGGTGAAGCACTAGTCGATGTGAATCACATACCACCACACATTTCACAGACTCTCTCTAAGCCTGGTCTGCAAACGAACATGCTGACCCTACTGTCTCAATCTCACTTGCATAACATGGTAAATATGCTCCGTACACATGACCTGCAAGCTCCATTTTCACAGAGTACATGTCATGCATAAGCTCCTACAGAAATGGCGCCTTGAGTGTATTATGCACACACACACACACAAACACACCTATATCACTATCTTTATATATAGAGAGAGGGAGGGAGGGAGGGAGGGAGGGAGGGAGGGAGGGAGGGAGATATAATCCTTGCCCTTTAACCACTTCTACACAAACTAGGCATCTACACAACATGGGCCACCATTATGTCTTGATAGGACAAAAGAGAATACTTCACCATATGAAACCCAGACTTAAAAGTGGCTTACATTTTTTAGCAGAGACAAATCTTCTGGTTGGTTATTCTCTTCTTTTTTTAAAAATAACGCACCAATGTTTGCAATGGGGTATACCGTCTGGTTGTTTCTTGAATAGTTGGTTTGCCTTGTTGCTCTCATAACTTGGATAACAAGTGATGATAGATTTTGAGAACACAGCATCACAGCTTAAAAGTGGAAGATGCCATATTTGCAATTCATAGCACATACTGAGTAGAAAGGAATCTAGATGAAAAAAGTTTAAATCCTCTGAGGAGGAATAGCTAGACAGATGCCACTTTAAAAAGAAAAGCAGAAGTGCGACTGCACTTTTTCCTTTTTACTGAATGCAAAACAAAAACAGAAACAAAAATCCACCAAAAAACTTCACAAAAAATAGTGCAGCAGTTACTCAGAACACACATTTATGAAATAAAGTCAATAAATTGGTGATTAAAGGGGAAGGATTTGTTGTTGTTGTTGTTAGTTGCGAAGTCGTGTCCGACCCATTGCGACCCCATGGACAACATTCCTCCAGGCCTTCCTGTCCTCCACCATCCCCCGGAGTCCACCCAAGCTCACACCAACTGCTTCAGTGACTCCATCTAGCCACCTCATCCTCTGCCGTCCCCTCCTTCTTTTGCCATCTATTGTTCCCAGCATTAGGCTCTTCTCCAGGGAGTCCTTCCTTCTCATTAGGTGGCCAAACTATTCGAGTTTCATCTTCAGTATCTGGCCTTCTAAAGACCAGTCAGGGCTGATCTCCTCTAGGACTGACCAGTTTGATCACCTTGCAGTCCAAGGGACTCACAGGAGTCTCCTCCAGCACCACAATTCAAAGGCCTCAATTCTTCGGCACTCAGCCTTCCTTATGGTCCAGCTTTCACAGCCATACATTGCAACTGGGAAAACCATAGCCTTGACTATATGCACTTTTGTTGGCAGGGTGATGTCTCTGCTTTTTAGTATGCTGTCTAGATTTGCCATAGCTTTCCTCCCCAGGAGCAAGCGTCTTTTAATTTCTTGGCTGCAGTCCCCGTCTGCATTGATCTTGGACACCAGGAAAATAAAATCTGTCACTACCTCCATTTCTCCCCCATCTATTTGCCAGAAAGTGAGAGGACAAGATGCCATGATCTTAGTTTCTTAATGTTGAGTTTCAAGTCAACTTTTGTGCTCTCCTCCTTCATCTGCATCAAGAGGCTCTTTTGTTCCTCTTCACTTTCTGCCATTAGAGTGGTATCATCTGCATATCTGAGGTTGTTGATATTTCTCCAGGCAATCTTAATTTCAACTGGTGATTCATCTAGGCCCACCTTTCTCATGATGTGCTTTGCATATAAGTTAGATAGGTAGGGCGACAGTATACAGCATTGCCAACCTCCTTTCCCAATTTTGAACCAATCAGTGGTTCCGTGCCCAGTTCTCACTGTTGCTTCTTGACCCATATATAGGTTTCTCAAGAGACAAATAGGATGTTCTGGTACTCCCATCTCTTTAAGAACTCGCCACAATTTGTTGTGATCCACACAATCAAAGACTTTAGCATAGTCAATAAAGCAGAAGTAGATATTTTTCTGGAACTCCCTAGCTTTCTCCATGATCCAGCATATGGTGGCAATTTGATCTCTAGTTCCTCTCTGTCTTCGAAATCCTGCCTGTACTTCTGGTAGTTCTTGGTCCACATACAACATGGTATTTGAAGCATACAAGCAGTACAGAAAGTAGATACCATCCTATATAAACTAGCTGTTGAACAAGGACAGGTCCAGTCATGGCCACACATACTTTAGCTGCAGATTACGCTTTTGCTGCTTTTCTGCTGCAGCGTTTGGCACAACAGGTGAGCTGGGCAAGTAAGACACAATAGGAGCAGGGCCCACAGGGCTCACTCTTCCGTCTGCAAATTACCAAAAACTTTTGGGGAGGCATTTGCTTTTTAAATCACTGGCTTAGTGAATGGGGCTTTAGCCGCCTTTACTTTTTGAATATTTTCAAATTACTGCTATATTTATCATTTTTTTCAGCTTTTGTAGAGCTAGATGAAGACTTCGTCATTCTTTGACTAGATTCAAATGATACTACAGTTCATGGTGGGTAACTAGTCACAGTGGGTTGCTGCATCATCCAAACCTGGATGGCTTGT
This sequence comes from Varanus komodoensis, assembly GCF_004798865.1. NCBI lineage: Eukaryota > Metazoa > Chordata > Lepidosauria > Squamata > Varanidae > Varanus > Varanus komodoensis. The sequence goes on from NW_025336598.1 coordinate 37,114,079, forward strand.
TTTGGGAAGAAGTCATCCTGACAACCTGGAGATTGTTCTAGGAGTTGCTGGACCCACTGTATCCAGTGATTTTATAATCCCACTGTGGGTTGTGCTGAAGTGACCAGCAAGCCACTCAGCAAGAGTGAAAAAATTAGTTTGCCACTCTTGGCAATCTCACCACCGGCAGCCCTTCCACCAATGCCCAAGCAGAACCCAATGGTACATCACCTTTTTATTTTATTTTTTCATCACCAGAAATGTTCACAAATATCTTTATACATTGTTTAGTTATCCTCATGCTGGGCTTTTGGAGTTGTGCAAGTATGCTGTTTCACCCTTTTGAAGCATGTAGTCTTGCCTGGGCTACTGCCTTGCCAATTACAGCTGTCAATTCCTAACAAGGTGAGACTGCATTTTTGTGACTTTACAAACAGCTGACAGGTGACAAGTGCTGAGCTCAGTATCCTCCCATCCACAGGGCACTCCTGAGTCTCCAGCTCATTCAGAGAAGGTGCAGCCTTTTGCCGGGTCAGCCATTTTTCACAGCTCAGAGCAATATATTGCAGTTCCCTGACAGCTGTCAAAAGAACACTGACAAAGTGGCAGGATAGGACCGAGTGACTAGGCCCACAAGTGGTGTGGGGGAAACAGCGCATTCACTCCATCTCATTTTATAACTCTACAGTTTGGTGGGGGCCGGGGTTAAATGTCACCACCTTTTCTGTTCTGTTTTTGGAAAGACAAATATAGAAATATATGCAGATTTCTTGATAAAGTGAGGAAAAATATATAAGAAATCTCATGTCCTTTTACTTTCCAGCCATGAACAGCCTGGCACATTCACAAGGTGGCTTGTTGTATGATGCAAACTCTCCCTTAAAGCAGACACATTGAAATCAGTGGACCTTACATTAATCCATGACCATAAGTATAACTAAGACTGGATCTAAAACTTAAGGATTTTATTGGTATATTTTAAGTGTTGTTTTATATTGATAGTTTATGGCTTTATTCTTGTTATCCTTCACCTTGTACTCTCCAGAAAAAAGCATGGCATATATGTATTTTAAATAAATGAAGCAAAATAAATGCAGGTCTGTTATTTAAAACTAGAAGGGAAATATAAAACATTTACTGCGGTTTAATAGATTGATCATTTCATCATTTCTTTTAGGCAAAATTAGGTATTATGTCAACTTGCAAGGAACAAAGCAAAAGTTCTCTGCTCTTAAGAAGTGAAAAATATTGATAGTGCCCTAGAACACAGAACTGCTTTCTGATATTATTATATTTGCCCAGTGAAAGATGAGGTATTGCCACAAGTAAACCCTTCTATTGTGTCTCACTGTAGACGTGACCCAGCTGCAAGGGCTGTATCCTTGGCAGTTCCAAGCACTCTTTTCGTGCACACCATAAGCCCAATTTTAAAGCAGTTCAACTTCCAGAGTCCAATCATATATATGTCTCCTCAGAAGCAAGTTCCATTACGTTCCATGAACAGTCATCTTTCCACTTTTCTTAAACCAGTTTAAAAACTGCCTTTTTAAACCAGTACCTGCAACTATCAGATTAACTTTCCTAAATCTGGACTCATGAAACCTCCAACTGGAGAGGAAAGACCAACCATTTGAATTTCATTAAATGCTTGCAGCATGGACAAATTGTTAGGTCAGGGTGAGTAATCTTTTTAGGCCTGCAGGCACACTTGGCAGTTTGAGAAATTGCCTTGAGTACCACCATAAAATGGATGAACTGTAGAGGAAAGCATCCGCCAGCAGCCCCCTCCCATCTTTATCTCCTAAAAATGCCTCTTAGCCCTTATACATGTCCCATAAACATTTTTGGGGAAAGAAGAGAGAAGCAGCGAGAGGCTTTACTCTTGCTTTAAAGGGATTCCAGAAGCATTTTAAAATTTTGTTACTTGAAAAAGACAAAGACAAATGGTGGGTGGGGGGGGGGATTGTACCTCAGTGCCTGTCAGCACACATCTCTGAGGGCACACTGGTACCTGGGTCACCCCAGAACCTACCCCAGGTTAGGCAAAGGAGGAGAACTGATCCTGTAGCTCAGTATCACGCGCTTCATCAATTCCAAGCTTCTGATTTCAGGTTGCTGTTTTATTAATGTGAGTCAGAGAAATCAGAACCGGCATCAAAAGAAAAATGCATAGTAATTTCTAAGTGATCCTAGACTGAGTCTCCAAGGAAGGTTTCATTCATGTATAGACAGAATATCTTTAGCAGACATGTATTCAGTATGGGACTCTTCTTGCAGAAAAGCAACAAAGATTCCCCAGGCAAATGACGTGGAAGAGAAAAATCATGCCAAGTTAGCCCGTTTTATGCGTGTTAGTGAGGAAGCATTGGAAAGAATAAGGCAAGGCTCCTAGGAGATAGTATCATGGGGCTTGGAAAATTTCAGATGCAGCAGGAAGGCAATTCCCTAATCCATGAATGTAGTTTTAGGAAGGCAACTCAGTGTAAAATTAAGGAATTACCCTTTTTCTCTTCCTGCTTGCTGCCTCCTGTGATTATTCAAGCTAACAGCAATGAGTATGTGCATTGCTTTCTTTTTTGTATGAAATGAAAAAGTCTATCACAGACAAGGTATTTTTAGAAGGGAGGAAGGATAGGAAAGAAATGGTCTGCACTTCTTTACAAGGGTTTTTTCCAAAGTGAGTGGGACTAAAATGTGATTATCTTATTTTAAGATCATATTTTTGGGAAGCCACACAGATTAAAAATATTTTAAGAGAGCGTACGAACACTACTGCTTTTCCTTCATCTTAACACAAAGCGCATGTGACTCATTATGGCCAGTAAAGCATTTAAGGCTGAAAGTAAAAGAGAGATACAAATTGTACCATATACTCACTTTGAGAAGTAAATAAAACATTCTTGCCCAAAGGACACAAAAGGACAGACTCTCATCTGTCATCTAAGAAGCTATAAAACATAAAGTGACATGCAACAGCTACTAGCAGAAGTTTGATGGGATGGGAAAATAGATGGGTAACAAGCCATGGCGGGTTGTCATGCCCTCTGAAAGTGTAGTTTCTACAGGAAAATAGATGCAGATTCATGGCTGCATGTGGCCCCCCTTTTTGTGAGCAATGATTCCTCGATGGCAGGGCAGGGGAGGGGAGGGGAGGAAAAATGGAAGTGCCAACTGGACACTTTGAAGGGGCTGTCAGTGGCCTTCATTTCAGAGCCCATGAAAAGAGTTCTCAGAAAAATGGGGAACGTGGCAAGTGCAAAACAGTTCACAACTGGAACAGAGAGAAGAGACCAAGAGGCTTCAGCCCCCAGCCCCACATAGGAAGGAAGAGGCAGGGGAAGAGCCATCATGAACCCAACCCAGCTTTGTTTATTCACTGGGTAGTTTACTGTGCTCTGTGAACCCATCCAGAGAACATGTACTTTGGCTAATTGGCTACACAGAAATGCAATAAAAATTCCTATACAAACTATAAAATGCTTGCAGAAGAAATACAAATTAAATTCTGCGTGAATTGGCACTGATGTGGTAGCCTTTCCACTTTCACTTATCCTTCATAATATGGATGCCAATGAGATTAGCAAAAGCCAGAGTGACCTTCCCAGGTTGGGAACCCTGGGCTGGACTTAAACCAGCCAAGGACTCTGAGAAAGCCGCTGCATTCAAGCAGCTCTCTATACTCCAACAATCACTGCTAGAGAGCAGAAGGCTGCATGCCACTGTGAGCTGTACTATTTTCTTGGCAAACATATGTCATGAGTGACTTAATGTTGTGAACCACCCAGAGAGCTACAAGCAGTGTAGAAATGTAATGAATCATCATCACCACCACCACCTCTACTGCCAGCTACCACGGTTCTCCTCTCCTTCTCTTCTAGCACCCCCACCCAACCTGCAACCAGCTCTTTACAAACTTGGACAGATTAAAACAAGCCTTCCCCTGACACTGAAGGGACCATCAAACCCAGCACCAGTCAAATCTTCCTAGGGAGAGTATTCTTGAGTCAAGGCACCACAATTGAGATGGGCACTCACATCACATCTGAGATCAGAAGAATCCACAGAAGGGCCTCTGAAGATGAAGAGGTTTTCCCCACCTCAGGAAATGAAATGCTTGACATTTGAGAAGGTCCAGCTCAAAGCTAATTCTGCTAAAGACAGTGTATCCCACACCACAGTGTTTCAGCCCTGGAAGTACAGTTCCATTCTTTTTCTTCCAAAAAAGATGCTGTGGCAGCACCACATACAGCCTTCAACACTTCTGACATACAAAATGCTCAATTCATCAATGCCTTGAGCAGCCATACAGATCAATATTCCAACGCATCTAACAGTGCTTACTACTAGGATGAGCAGAGTTATGTTTTCATTTTCACCCTTGTAAATGGATCATAAAGTTTTATCAGTAATGTATAACCACTATGAAAGCCTATCAGCTTTGATTCTTAATGTTACACTTGTCTAAACTGATAAAATACTATGAATGTGTTTTCTCCCAAAGACACCAGGGAACTGTGATAAGACACCGTTAATTTCTTCATTTCTTAGAATTGGAATTGCTTTAAAAGAGCATCAAGTAGAAACCGAAGCATTTCCAATCGCTCAGGCATCAGATAATAACGGTCTGTTTTTTTGCAGTATAGAAAGAGCCTGTTTGAGGGCATTTGTACAGTTATGCTTTTCTTGAAAAAAAATGATTCTGTAAGGGGGATTTCTTTTAATGTAATCTCTGGGATGGAAAAATATCAGATGCCTGTCAAAAAGGCAACTAAAAACGCCATGGCAGCATTCAACAGTTTAGCAAGGGTTCCACGCTGGTCTCCAAATCTAGCTGCAGCTAATTAACAGGGTAGAAGATGGCACGGGCTCTCAAGAGAGCAAACTAAGAGGCTACACATTTCACAGTAAATAATCGGAAGCTAAGGGAACTCTTTCCTTTGGTTCTCTCAGTTTAGGCTTTGATTTACTATTTCATCACAAAGCACTAAGATCAAGAGTTCAGCAAGTCTTAAATCCTACTGCCTTCAATAGGATTGCTGCCATAATCACTTGACCTGGAACCACCACCCTTTAAATCTCATTAAGCAACCCACCTTTGCTCCACATAGCTCAGGACAGAGTACATGGGATTATCCCAATTTTGACCTTATATCAAGTTAGTGGGATAGAGTAATTCAAGAGCTATTTCTCCGAGACCACTCAAAGATTTGTGCTGAGGTCTGTCAGAGCAACATTTTACTGGCTACTCCACAGTATCTTTAGTGCAGTTATACTCTCTGGCATACAGATGTTGCGGGAGGGAAGGGATAATGCCAGTTGTAGGCTGAATCATCTGGAGGGCCACAAGTTGCCCACATTAATCTATGGTGCCACGAAGTCTTGGTTATTTTTGTTACAAATTAATACAGCTAACTCTTTAGATTTTGTGAGCCCTGAAAAATTGATCAGGGGCATGTCTGAATCTTTTTCTGAGAAAAAGGAGGAAACGATTATGGCAGGGCTTAAGGGCAAAGAAGTAAACTTAAAACCAACAATAAGAAGTCATCTTTGAATGTTTGTCTAACTATTTGTGTTGAGGTATACAGATTTCTTATTTCTATTTCAAACACAAACATGATATTGGTAAAATAATAAATTGCTGAATATGGATAGAAGAACAGTAGAATACCAACATGTTTCAGATGTTTTATTTAAACTACTTAGAAAGATGGTGATTCAAAAGCTAGTTAAACTTTCTGCTTGCATATGCTACCACATCCCCACCTCCCAGAATACTCCTGAAACAGCAATCTAGACCCATCCAGAGTTCAAACCAAAATCAACATGAAGAACGTACACCTGCAAGCAAGCACTGGAATGCAAGTCGATTTATCCAGACTGGTACAGAAAGTATCACTGCTTTTCTAGATCGAGGTGTTTCTAAAAAGAGCCTATTCCTTACAGCAAGCAGGCCAAGATTTTCAGGCTTTTCTTTGGGAACATATCTTGCGATTGGGTCATATGTCCTTCCGCTCAGCTCATCGCACGGCAGGTGGAACTCAAGGCAGGGAGAGGGGGTCCATACTCTGTCTTGCAAACCATGTTTGCTTTCAAGCATTGTTTGCCCCACATGTTTTACTGAAGTCTGACAAATCTGTGGCGTTTATCTGAAGATGCCCTCATTCAAGGCATTTCTGAAACAGTGAAACATTTCATTAATATTCATGCATATTTCCATTGTAGGTATTTTAACAAGACCGGACCGGGGGGACGGGGAGCAGCAATCTCAGTTGCACTTATTCAGTTGCAATAAATATGATTTGGCTAACCAAAAAAGGCCATTTTTTCTGGTATTTGCTATGTTATCAAATATCATAATGAACAAACAGGAAGTATCAATATTTATTTATTTTATTTATTTATTTAAAACATTTCTATGCCGCCCCCAATATGCTGAAAAAGGAACTTCAATTGGAGGTGTCTAAAAGGAATATGGAATTCTTTTTGGGAACAGGGAGAGCAATATACAATAGCTACTTCTTCAAAAGTATATTGTCTAAACATGTGGGTACAGGGGTATATGAGAAGTACAACAATAAGGACCAGATGTGCTAGAAATGTAAAAGAGAGAAGGAGGTTTTTACCTATTTTAAACCATTTTGGTACTAGCTCCAAGGCTTCACCCATGTCATTGCATGCACGCCCTACCAAAAAACAGGCTAGTCTAGCCAGAGACTTCTTTCATAGATTAACTTTCATTGAGCAACATCAGTGCATCTGAGGAATAGACAAAAATGCACATTAAGCCCTGAAACTGACATAATGCATAAAAGGCAAACTACCTGACAGCTATTTTCCTTCAGTGAAATCCCACACAACAGTGATCTGTGTATCAGTCCTGGAGCCAAGTAAGACCTGTGTCATTTTTTCTCACTAAAACGAAATTACTATTTTGAAATTCTATTTACCAAGGAATTTGTGTCAGGATATCTGAATCATATAAATATGTTTAATTTCATCTCTATTCAAATAGCATGTCATGGAAGATACTTGCCACTGTAGATAATCTAAAGAGCTCAGATCATATAGTGGCTAGAGGAGCGAACATGCTTATTTGGAAATCACTAAAATGATTGCTTCATTTTCTAAACTTGGCCACAGCCCCAAACACAATACAGTTTCCAAATGTTTCATTCATGCATCTCATTTCTCTTCACAAGCAGGCATACATTAGCAATTTGAATTTTACGTTACTGTACACTGAAAGAAATTGTCAAATACTATTTCTACACAACATGTCACCCATTCATGGCACTCAGGAAGCAATGATATTTCTTAATAGATAAAAAGCATCCCTATATAAAAACCTTCCCCTCTCTTAAAAAATACTGGCAGCTTTTAAAACCAAGTCCAAACAGATTCCAATCTGTCATCATTGAAGCAAATCAAAACACTTAACCCTACACACATTTAGTTAAAAGTAGGTTCAGCTGAACAATGGGGCGAACTTGTAAGTAAGTGTGTATAATACCCTGAGCGCTTGTGTGGAAGGACAGGATACAAATGAAAGAAAATAAAGAAAATAAATACCCACATGCCTTAGAGTAAGCACCTCTGTACTCAAAAGGGCTTACTTTTAAAAAGACACATCAAGATTTCTGAGAATTGCAGTGATAGCAGCAACTGGCAGGCAAGAAGTGGTCATTAATATTAAAGCGTGTGTGTAACTAAGGATAAAGTTCTAGTATAAAATGGCATATATTCCATGAATGGTTCAACTTTGGTGCAATTTGTAGAATACATAGTAACTATCAAAAATCACAATAATGCCAGATCACAATACAACAGTCAGTAGATTTAATTATCCCAAATTATAAATCTCTAAGGGACATAATTAGGAGGGAAGAGCCACGGTTCACTGGTGAGGCACCTGTTTTCCATGCAGGAACTCCCAGGCACAGCCCAAGGGCTCTTGCCTAAAACCCGAGAGAGCCATTCCCCCTTTGCACACACATTGTTTGGGTCAGGGCATAACTGGTAGCTATATGGGGACTGCCAAAGGACGACTGCCATGCGCAGCAAGCCAAAGGATAAGTACCCTGCCCAAACCCTTGTGTGGTGGGGCCAGAATGCCAACACACTAAACAACTCCTTGGCATCGGGTTTCCAGCAGCAACAGTGGTAAGAAAATGCTTGCATGTGTGCGTACACGTGTGCGTGCTTGCTTGAGCAAGAGGGGCACAGCACCATGGTGAGGCACAGGTTCATTGGTACAGACCATACCTAGCTCAATGGAACAGCACTTACGTCAGCATGAGGTTGCTCCCTAGATTCCTGTGGTATAAATCCCAAATTTTTATGAAACACCTTGAAGGAGTTTGTCAACACAAGCACCACACACTGGCATGTATCAAAGTGTGTACTGAAGAGGAACAAACTTCAGAGAGTTGGCAACCCAAACATATCGGCCCTCTAAGACACAATCCTATTTCTGCAGTAGTAACAGATGGAAGAAAGCACCTGCCTGGTCTGGGGAGAGCGGTGTGCCCACTGGCACAGTGGACGAGAAAACCACTGAAGGCTGGCAGCGGAAACTACCGCCACCACCAAAGCATAACGCTTGCTAGCAGAATGAAACAGGAACTACCCTGCTTAAATACCAGTACTGAATCCGTGGAAATAAATTATTTAGTAAAGGGATCTGTGTTAAATTAGAATCTATGTGCTAGTTTAAAGAAGGCCTTTTCCATTACGGCAGCAATGAATATTCAAATCTATTACAATGCAATCCTGCATGTTTCAAGTCAGATGTAAAGCCCATTGAACTCAATGAGGCTTAGTTCCAGGTAAGTGAGTATAGGACTAGAGTCTCAGGTACTCATAATTTCAATGCACTACTAAAAATCAGTTTTAAAGAGACTCAAAAGACAGACACACCAAGCTGGTTATTCCCTGGCCTTCCCCAGAAGCCAGATTTTTGTGCTGAATCAGGCTTTTCTTGCCTTTGGCAACCAAGCAGACCAGATCATTTCAGGAGATGACAAACAGATCATTCCATGCTGAAACGCTCTATCAGGCACTTCAGCTTTTAGCAGAGACAGCAACTTGATGCAGCTACGTACAATACAAAATGGTAGGGAGGCCTGATTTATTCTCAGGTTTGGCCTACAAATCAGAAAATCAACTGAAGTGAACATTTATTATAAAACAGATGGACCATTGCAGTCTCCTTCGCCTGTATATGCTTCAAGGGCATTATTATAAATGCAGCAGTTAACTGAGGCCAGTTAAAGGTGACTTTTCTTAATCCCATTAGAGGCTTCAAACTACTTTGCCTCCTTTTTATAAACTCTGTATTAGGAGCTGGGAAGAACAATTGATCCTGACTAATTTATTAATAAAGTCTTACTTCCTCTTTAACTTGTGACTTGTCCAATTACCCTTTCTCTTCATTGATTAAAGTTATTTCCTAATTACCATTTGTTCTTTGTGTTTTATAGGAGCCATTCAGAATTCCTGATACTTAAGAATTCAACAGTGTTTACCCTGCTACTAGGCCAGCACTCACTTTTGCAGATGAATGGTTTAATAGCATTCTAAAAATAATTCATGTTAACTAAATTGTTACAAGAGGTGAATTACTCCAGTCCATATGCCACTTTCTAGAACTTGAAGTGTTTTAAAATATGCCATTTTCAAAACAACAGTATTAAAGCCAGTAACTTGTGAGAGTCACTGTGGGGAAAGGGGGAATCTTTTGAACAAAAATTGTTTCTATGCAATTTTTTAAGTAGTAGAAACATACTTGCCTTGTGATGAAAAATATTACATTAACAAGGATTAAGTAATTGAGTGAACAAGGATTACACATTTTATCTCCAGTTGTTCATTAGTAAATGCCCAAATTGAGACTTAAACAACTTGATGACTTGCCGGTTTGGAATCTTACGAACTCTGACTATCCTGCTAGGCAGTCCGACATGGCACACAACTAGAGGAGGTCAATGAGCCATCCTCTCTCATGAGCACACTGGGGAAAACGTGAAACAACTAACGAAGAATCACAGGTTAACTGCCAAAATTTGGTAGCAAACTACTCTGCAGCTCAGCAGTACTAAAAGGGCTCTAGTTTGTTTGCAATCTCAGTTGGACCCTTTCAGCATTCTGTAGGTGCTACAGAGCACCATTTAAAAATTATTCAGGGTGTAGCTTGGGGCAGGGATGGGTAGGCCCATCTGCTGCCCATTCCCACAGAGGCGCTTTAGATGGAAGTCTACCCATATGTCTTGTTAAGCCTTCTGGCATATGGATAGAAATTCAATGTTAAAAAGAGAGAGAGAAAGACTACTATAAGCATGATTTGCCACAGAGCATGCTCAGCACACACCATGGCACCTTGAGTGATCTGCCTCCCATCAGCCCATTTTTTGTTCATATGTGATGTGCAAACTCAGACACTATTGGTTAATTGTGGGTTAAAGAACCCACATTTAACCCACCATTAGTTCTTCAGTTTGCCCACAGTGTTTTGGTTTGCACAATACAAATTGATGTACAATAGGCTAACTGAGGGTCGATCATGCAAACTGGAAGTGCCACGTGCCATGCCAAACCGGGGCTTCATCAATCATACCGGGCCAGTCGGCAAACAGCAGCAGCCAAAACACTTTGTCACATAGGTCTGACATTCTTGACCGGTTATCTAAGGATCAATATACTCAGACGCCAACCACACTTGATAGCACAGATGAATGACCACAACAGAGCATATTTAAAGCACAAATAACCTGGAACTGTGGACACACAGACTCCTAAACAACATGCTGAACTGCGGTTTACCTCTTAGAGCAGGCAGCAGGGATCTCTCTTTCTTGTCGTCACATTTGTTACATTCACTGAAGTATAAGAGCAGGAAGACGTCCACAAGCACCCACATCAGAGAAGTGGCAAGAACCACCTTGCAGTAGGCAAACCTCCTCATTCTTTACTTAATTGTTACACACAGCAGCGAAGGAAGATGCTGTTGCAATGGCGTATCCAAGCCAAAGATGCCAACATGAACACAAAGATGAGGACATCCCACTGAAATTGAGAGAGAAGAATGTAATTAATGAACAAGTAAACTACGGCATATGCAAAAAATTACTTCGTTTTACTGTCTCCCCACAATAAGTTAGCTTTAGTAATTTTGTTGCTTTCCTTGCTATCTAAAAATAATAATATTTTCAGACTGAGAGTCAGAAAGCTAGTGATTTCAGTGATTTCTCTGAGGCTTCTCATTTTGGGGTGATGCAGGCTTCTGATGCAATAACAAATCTTTACAAAGGTGCTGGCTCAGAAAAAGATGGATAGCAAAAGCTTAGGTTTTATCAGCTCCCAAGTAGAACACCTTATCACAACGATGCTTGAACGTCTACCAAAACAGCTAAATTTCAGAGCATTTTCACTATTCAGCTTGCGAATCTGAGATCACTTTCTCCTGCACCCGCAATTGTAAAACTCTTGCTGCCTGTGTGTAAGGGGATTGTGTGGAATAGCAGCAACGGATAAAATAGGTTGTCCTTCCTTTACTGACTCGATTAGATTTTTTCTTTCTGTTGATCATCCCATGCCCAAAGCTTTATGAAATTCAAGCAGGGTCCTGATCAGATCCCAAGCACAGCGTTATCGGCTACAGCTATACCCACTCCCTTTTTTTGACAGGGTTTTCAAAGAGATGTTGGTGGCCTAGAAACACCATCTTGTGCCTGCTCAGAGAGACAGAAATCCTACAGCACGCACTTTGCGCATAGCTGCTAGAGCATCTACTAGACAAGATTCATGTGGCCACACTCTCTATGCAGTCCCTTTTCCCTCTCTGCTAGACATCACCCACTCAGTACCAGGCATCCATGCTCAAAGGGCCGACCACAGAATAGAGACGGTGGCTGCTGAAGTCTCTTCTAGCAATGAGGCCAGGAGTCTTCCCTAGTTCCTAGGCAGCTTACTAAATCAAATCTCATTCGTACAAGTGGGATCTTCTCTTAATAGGTTCCCTAGACAGGGAGGGATTTTCATGGAAGTTGGGGCGGAGAAGACCAATCGCTGTGCACACATTAGTCTGCATGTGTTTGTGTGCCTGGGAGGTTGTGCATGTGCGCACCACCACGTATGGGAAAAGGGTTCACGTACAGGTGTCATGGGGAAAAGGGAGGGAGACAGAGAGAGCATGTTGTATGATTCCCGGTTTTAAGCGAACTGAAGTCATTTTTTGACTAAAGGTTGCATTTAATCTATCCCTTGGGAATCTCACAGGCTACTTATAAACCGAGCCTCTCATTTTTTTTGTATTTTTAATATCCTTTATGGAAAAGAGACAAAACACCATATCCAGTAAACTCAGATATTGCCACTTGGTATTCCATAGCAGTCCGATGAAAGAAGTAAGTATGTATGTGTGCACAGGAATACACATGCTCAAAATTAAGGCCAACCTGCATTTAAAGGGCTAACTGCTGAGGTTGTGAGCTTGGGGTCCCTCTCGCAGGCACTGAGCCAGTCCCCAAGTAAATGCAGCTACTCTTTCCCCGGACTGTTGCTACTTTCCCCTATGATGCAAGAGCATGCCAACTCAAGACCTGTGCCTGCTTGCATGCCTGGCATCCAAATAACGGCAAGACCCTCAACAGAGACCTCCATAAGATGTACGGAAATATACAATAGTGAATGGCACAAAGGCTTGGATCTTCACATTAGTTATCTTGAAGTAAGAAAGACTCTCGTTATCTCTTCTAACTGACAGCCCAACAAAACCTCTCTGGACAAGCAGAAGGGCCCTCCTGAAATGAAATGAGAAAACTTCCTTCTCCAAACTTCCTCTAGTTACTTAGGATTCAAGTTGGATTCGAAGCAATCCCCTCTTCCCAGTAGCCCCTGTCCCCCACTCACACCGTTCAGGAGAGCTCCCAGGCCCGGTGGAGAGACATTTCATGAGGCTCAGGTGACAGCAGGCAGAGGGTGGAATGGGACACCATCTTTCCCTGGACTTCCTTAACTTAGTGTATTTTCCTATTTAAAGCAATTGTGCTTTTGGCAGAAGCAGAAGAGACTCTAATTCTGGAAATGCATACATTCCATGGTGGTGTTTCCAAACAGTGCAGGCAGGGTTGAGCAATTCCCGAGGGCCCACACACCCCGTGACAAGGCCTTCCTGGACATGTTCCTTCTATTCCATGTTCCAGCAGGCTGCTTGGTCAACTGCCACTTATTTTGGTCCAGAGAATAGTGCCAGGGAGAGAATGAACTGGACATGCACCTGCCTTCTTTGCTCACTGGACCAAAACTATTGCACCAAAGTACATCTATCCCTTAAACAAACAGAGTGAGCAAGGAGAAAGGATGCAGCAGACTGCTAGGTGCCTGGGCCATTTCAGAACAGCATGGAGCCTATTAGGATCATGATGCTTTAATTTCCTCTCCACTATATTATTGGCTGCCTTGGGCTAACATCCCACGATATACTGGCTGCTGGCCCAAAAGTTCAATATATCCAGACTCTGGCACCAAGCAATGTTTTTTTTCAACTTGCCTTTAAATGCTTTTTAATTGAATTGTAATGCAAAGGAAAGTTACATTTTCTTACACAAAGTGTTGGGGCAGGTGGAAGGTGGCAAATTCTTCAAGTTAGAGTCAGTCTGAAAATAGAGCATATGAGGTCAGACTATTCTAACCATCCAGTATGAGAGCTGAAAAGGGGCCGGGGAGACTGGACTAGCAATTGAACTACTAAATTCAAAGTGAGTGTGCATCTTGGGAATTTGGCGCTTCATAATTGAAGAAGAGAATGCACAAAAAGTGCCTGAAATGGGACTTTTATAGATCTCATTACTGAAGAGCTATAAAAACATTACTGGCTAAAAGGAGTTGTTGTTAACAAGGTAAAAAGCCTGAAAGCTGCATTATAAAGTAGAGATAAGTAATATGCTATACGTGCCATCTGTAGAATGGCTCTTGCTTAAAACAGAAATCAATTTGCAGGCAGCATGGCCAGCTATAAAAATCATGTAAATCATGAGTCCTGAACCAGGGACAAGAGAATTACAGAAATAAATTACTATTCACTGTATTGCCCTTAAAGAGGATTATAATTGTTCTGGATTCATGATTTAGTAATACTGTAATAAAGAAAATGCATCTTCTGGGTTAAAACAGGGTAAAATCCTCCTAGGTCATTTGTTTCCAACCTCACAACGTCACTGAAGACCTCGTCAGCATTTGTTGCACATGAGCACACAGCCATGCATGCAGGTTTAGAGCGTGCTTATATGGCTCCATGGAACTCGTTTGCCATTTAAGGGCTCTCTTGGAGAAGTCTTGGAAAAAGCTTGTTCATCCTCCCTGTTCTGTCCTCCCAGTGCTGTCATGTATCCCATTAGCCACTGAGCCTGATATTCATTCCCAAGGTGCACCACCCCTTCCCTGTTGTTTAATTCTTCCTCACTGGTCTGCACACACAGACTGGATGACATGCTAATGTGTAATTAGTCTTAAATGGGAGTGGGTTTGCTTGGGGATCAGGCGGGAGTTGGAGTGGGGAGGGGAAACACACGTCTGAGCTAAATGCTTCTTTAGTTTGTGCTGTTGCTGCTCTTAACAGGACACCCTGTGGTAGTTACATACCAGAACCATGGAAACCATGATTGCGGGTCAGACAACACAACAAGCCATGGTGGTAAAGAGAAACCATAGAACAAACCATTATTTCTGATTGGGGTTTCGAAAGACCAAGTCACCATGGTGACTTTTTGAAACAACTGACCAACCACATTAGGAAACCACCACTGCTTGCTGCAATGCCTCAACCCAGCCAAAATGTTCCCACTCAGATCTTACTGCCCCACTGGCAAGGGGGTGTGAGCTTCAGCAGGCGAGGGGAAGCCAGCATAGCTTATTGGTGGCATTAATACATGTCTCAGCAGCTATTAGCCATCATCCACAGTCCCTTAACAGCTATGTTATGGTGACAACTTATGAGCTGCTCTAAGGAGCCAGATAATTATGTACTTTAGCAACCATGCCATTGTTCAAGTGACAACTAATTGTAACTTGGACGCTGAGCACTGAATGCTAATAACTGTACCAGAGACAGGCAAAGAGAAATGGACTGTGCAGTCTCCCCATTTTTTTCTCTCACTTTGGCATGGGATCTTCCTCGCTCCTTCCCCTCAACTATGAAGGGCATTGTCTGTGAATGAAAGGATAGAGCAGCCTTCTCCAACCTCGTACCCGCCAAACATTTTGTGTACCAACTACCAACATTCCTGGCCACTGGCCACCTCTGCTGGGGCTGATGAGAACTGAAGTCTAAGGATTAGTTGGGGCATAATGGGATAGGCATACACTGAGAACAGAGATCAGTGGCCCTACAGTCCCATCCAAGCTTCTCTATTCATGCTCAGAGATTAAAGTCTTTAAGAATCAGAACCTGGCTTCCATGAAACTATTTTCGCATATGAAATCACCTATGGTGCATCCAGAATCCTAAAAACAC
This sequence comes from Varanus komodoensis, assembly GCF_004798865.1. NCBI lineage: Eukaryota > Metazoa > Chordata > Lepidosauria > Squamata > Varanidae > Varanus > Varanus komodoensis. Next base: position 37,129,566 of record NW_025336598.1, read on the forward strand.
CTGCAGTTACATAGAGGAAGGCTCTTTAAGGCACCACAGCTTTATTTTTTCACCCACAATAAAGATAATGTATTAATGAAGTACCATTAAACTTGCAAAAGAACTTGAAATGCCAGCACTGAAAAATAACAGGAAGAATTTAGCTCAGACGTGTGTTTCTCCTCCCCACTCCAACTCCTGCCTGACCCCAAGGAAACCCACTCCCATTTAAGACTAATCATACATTAGCATGTCATCCAAACCTAACATTAACCTTAGCTTTTAAGAGTTGAAACAAACCAGTTTTATAAACTGTGGTTCAATGCTGGCTTGTTTCAACTTGCTATAGTTAAGATGAACTTGTCATCCAGATTTGAAGGTCACAACAAACTGTGCTTAATGTAAAATGAAAGTGAAAATTACCCTACTCCTTTTCACAGTGATGAAAACTGAAAAGGGGAAAAAACAGGCCTAAGACTCACTACAGCTTTTTCTCTTAACACTTAACATCATGGTTACATCTCCAAACAAGGCAACAGCATTATGGTCAACTGTGTTGGGATACATTCTATAAACTACCTTCTAGTTCTGTTTTTTGGAACAGTTCCACAAAAATGAATTAATTTCCTGTACCCGGCCATGCAAACCAAATATAAAAATGTGTTTCCTAATATATGCTATCTAGCACAAAAATTAAGAAAGCACACTCATGAATAGCCCCCCCCCTCTCTCTCTCTCTATATATATATATATATATCCTAGATTTTTAGGTAATACTTCTGTAACCTCATAACTGTGAAATCATATTGAATTGAATTCTACTGTAGTTTTGCCTTCCTTCCTAAGTACTTAACTTTCCCTGGCTGATCCCATCAACAGCTTTACCATGAGCAGCATGTTGCCTGGCAACAAAATTAGTAGTCCTCTTGATAGCACCTCTGGTGCCTGCATTCTCAAGTTTTGATAGGATTGTGTGACGTTCACTATATGTATGGCTATATAACTTCATTTCCTTGAACATACAAGATAATTTGTATAAAACAGACACAAATGTCATTGCTTAGATGTATATGTGCAAGGGAATGCAGAACTTAGAAAAGCTGATGCACACACAGTAGCAACCAAGAAACACTGACTACAATTCTATGCACACTTATTTGCTCCATTAAACTCAGTGGGACTTAATTCTTGGTAAACACACACAGGATTGTGCTGCACAGTATGAGCCAGGAGGTTCCCAAATCTCACCTCTGGAAAAATATCACTTAGGCCGTGATCCTATAAACAGTTACCTGTGAGTAAGTCAAACTGATTTCAGTTGCAATGCGTGTGACCTTAGACAAGTCGCTATTCTCTTAGGCTAAGCAATAAGCTGATGATACCCAGCTCTACCTCTCGTTTTCCACCAATCCAGGTGAGGCAGTGGCTGTGCTGAACCGGTGCCTGGCCGAGGTAATGGGCTGAATGAGGGCCAATAAACTGAAGCTCAATCCAGACAAGACAGAAGTCCTGTTGGTTGGCGGATCGGGCTTCGGAGAGGGTGAATTGAACCTTGTCCTGAACGGGGTTGCACTCCCTCTTAGGGACAAGGTCCGCAGCTTGGGAGTGCTCCTCGACCCGGAGCTTTCTCTGGAAGCTCAGGTAACAGCAGTGGCAAGGAGCGCTTTCCTCCAGCTTCGGCTGATTCATCAGCTGCGCCCCTATCTGGAGAACGACTGCCTTGCGACAGTGACACATGCGTTGGTGACTTCCCATCTTGACTTCTGTAACGCGCTCTACGTGGGGCTACCCTTGAAGACGGTCCGGATACTTCACTTGGTTCAAAATAGAGCTGCCAGGCTGCTGACGGGGACCGGACGTTATGTTCACTTGACTCCAGTTCTCCGTCAGTTTCACTGGCTTCCCATTGAAGTCCGGGCCCACTTCAAGGTGTTGGTGATGACCTATAAAGCCCTAAACGGCTTGGGTCCTGGTTACCTGAAGGAGCACTTACATCCATATATGCCCAGCCACCCCGAGATCGGCGGGAGAGGCCCTTCTCTGGGAGCCCTCCATGGAAGAAGTTAGGAGGGTGGGGACTCGGAGGAGGGCTTTCTCAGCGGTGGCGCCTAAGTTATGGAATGCGCTCCCCAGAGAGGTCCGCCTGGCGCCGTCGTTATTTGTTTTTCGGTGCCAGGCGAAGACCTTTTTATTTAAGCAGTATTTTAAATGTTAATATTATTGAATTTTATCTGGCCAGGGCGGCTTGTTTTATATTGTATGTTTTATATCATATATTTGTATTTTAATGTATATATTTTAAAATGTTATTTTAATTTATTGTTGTAAGCCACCCCGAGACTTCGGCGAATGGGGCGGCATAAAAATGTTTTAATAAAAAAAAAAATGAAGATTCCACATTTCAGCTCATCTCCCTTGCAGGGCATGTGAAGCATGTTGGTACTTTGGACTACAGAAAGGCTGAGTATTATTCAATGGCTGGATTCCGAAGATGTTTTGATAGCATTTTACCTGGCAGAAAACTGAAAATAATCAGATGATCTTCCGATTGTACAACCTTTCAGAAAGATGAGAACAGGCAAAAATCTCTATTTTAACACAGCATGGACACCTGCACAAGTACTGCACAGAGCAGCACTAGTGTGTATTTGTCTTCCACTCATGGCTGTTTGGACCCAAACAATTAGGGGTTTGGAGGAGAGCAGGCTCAAACATTTAAGTAAAAACTGATGTGGCTTTCTTTTCAGACTATTTTAAATAAAACCTGTCAATAAATACCAATTTTCATATAGAATGTAGTATTCAGGGTTAACAAGTAAATATATGATTCTAAGAACAGTCTTCTAATCCCTTTTTCCAGCATGTTTGGCAACGAAGACGGAGCAGGGAAACTCATCCTCTAATGAGTGACACTTCAAACATTGCTTTCTGCTGGCTGTTTAAATTAGCTTAACAGGAACCAACATTTTAACATAGGATTGTAAAGCTATACTCAATAACTTGTTATTTAGAAATAGAGCAAAAGTTGATAGGGTTACTTCAATTACTTCCCTGAACCCTTAGGGGAAGGGCAAAGAATAGATGTGCATAATTAATTATTTTGACAATTATTTATGCTTCTTCTTCTATGCGTTGATGGATGTAGTAATATTTGAAGGTAATGAAGTTCATTCCTATGCAACACATTTAGATTGAATTGTGAAGCCGTTTCGGCTTGTAATGTAGAATTTCAAAACCATGCAATTATATATAGTATCAGTGCATTTATGTCCTCCCCCTTGTCCTCCTCCTCCTTGCAAGAAGCCCAGGGGCCAGTTTACAGTCTTCCTCCTCTCCATTTTATCTTCACAATAATCCTGTGAGGTAGGACAAGCTAAGAGGCAGTGACTGCCCCTACGGATGTTACCCGGTGAGCTTCATGGCCAAATGGGGACTAGAACCTGCATTTTCCAAAGCCCTAATTCAGCATTCTAACCACAATACCACACTGGCTCTCTAGCTGACCTGCATTCAGATTTTATAATGTGTCTTAACACAGAAATTCATACAGCTAGAGATACAATTTAGATACAGTACTTGCTATATATGAAGTCTGAAGAGCCAAACAGTTGGTGAATGAGCTGGTTGAACTGGGAATGATAGGAAATGTACTCCATCAGGACAGGACAGGCTAACCTACAGAGATTTTATTTAAAATACATTCAGTGTAGGCATGCTGCTTTGATCACAAAACTCACCAAAGATCAGGCCTTTCTTGCCCCCGCGCTTGCTTGAAGGGCTGCCTGCATCACTTCTGAAGAACAGAACAGTCCAGCCAAGAGAAAGGAAGGGGGCTTCAAATGGGACCCCTGGGCCCCAGCCCTCTCAGAGTCGTGAAAGGGTCCAGAACAGGATGTGACAAAGTGGGTCCTTTTACCACTTGGCCACTTTGTAGCCAGCCAGAGTCTAAGCTTACTCTACTTCATAGGACTGTTGTGAGGATAAAGGGAAAGGATGAAGACCACGTGACTACCTGGGGTTTCATTTAAAAGGGGGGAAATCAGGCTACAAATGTAGCAATAAAAACAACAAATGGAATGCTGTTGCTTCAGAATAATGAACGTGAGAGTGCATTTTAGTGCAATTCAAGCTCTTGTCCTCCCATTCCACGTAGAGTGGCTCTTGCCGTTTTCTCCATATTATGACTTCAAAAACAACTTTAGGATTCTATTTGTAAAATCAGCTGCTACAACTGAATCAAGATGGAAGACTGTGTCCACCTAGACAGGAAAAGCCCTGCACTCCCCAGCATGACAAGGCCCAGCCAGCTGGCCGACTCACTGCGGGAACACATCCTAAGAGCATTCCATTATGCTCAGTGCCTGCCACTGGGCAAGCCAAGGTTTCACGGGCCAATTTTATTTCTCCATTTCATCTGCAGCGACACAATGCATCTGCAGCTAGAGGGCATCTTACGCTTGTCAAGCAAGACATAGCCATCTGCCACCTCTTCCGAAGCAGACAAGCCACACCCCAGTACCACCTGTGTCCCAATTATAGGAGTGATGCTTGAAGGGCGTCACAGCCTCTCTTAGATTTGGTTTGTATTTAAGCCCTCTTGTTCACATGGAATTTTTCAAGGCAGTTTAAAATGAAAGTGGAGATAAGGCTGGAATGGGTGGCTCTCCTTGCTTCATGAGATGATCCAAAACTTGGTTGCAAAACATGGCCCAAAATATTGCCCACAGAGACCAGGCTCTGGATTGCCATGTGGGGTGAGACACGGTTGCCCCTCTCTGCTGCCCTTCTGCCAACAGGCAGGCGCTTTGATTTAGGCAGGGCTTTGGCATATAAACTGGCCTGCTGCTGAAGGGGATGGACAGGTCGACAGGTGTTTGCTTGTTGAACTGTTCTGCTCTGTATTTTAATGGTTTTGTTTCAGTCCTGCATTTTTAATAAAGATTTTTGCTTTCCATTTTTTCGCTTGCTGCCTTGAGCACCAGAAAAGACACTACTGATGGCTCCCAATCCTGCCCCCATTATGGAACATCTCCCCTCAAAGCCTAGCTGTCATCTTTCTGGCACCAGGTTGAGACTATTCACTGTTCTCAGGCATCTAATGGCATATGATGAAGCATTTTTCTCACCTGTGTTTATCAGGCCTAGTATTTTACTGAAATTGCTCAGCAGTTTAAGGGCACAACCCTATGCAAGTTTAACTCCTAACATTCCCAGACCAGCCTTCTTCTGTCTAAACTTGTGTATATTAACCATCACATACTATGTTTTACTTCCTTGTATTTTATGGTCTTTTATCTTTGTGAATTGAACAGACAGCCCTGGTTATCGGGGGTGGGGGTTGGGTATAAAAAGGAAAACATAAATACAGCAGAAGCTATTAGGAACTTCAAGAGGATCACAGCACACCATGCAAAGGGAATGCCACAGAATCATTACCCACTTCTGCCATGACTGATACTGTCATGACTGCCTGGTGCAGACCCAAAGGACAAAGTGCCAGTGAAAGCTCCATAAGAGCACTGCAAATCCTAACACATTCAGAGGCCCTCTATGCAAATTCATGGAAAATCAAACACCACTACAATTTTGACCTCTGAAAATAACCTAGGAAAGTCATCTAAGACAGGATGAAATACCATTTAATTCTCTTTAGATTAACGTCTGTACACTTAGCATATGCATCATATCCTGCCACCAACTGCTCTGCCATTTTAAAATTCAAAAGGAAATCTTGTGCTTGCTCACAGAGAAAGAGTCTCCATCATGCCCCACGCTGTGTGGCTACTTAAAGAATGCAGGGAGTGGCAGGACCTTCTCTCTAAATATTCACAGAATTGCACTCTAACTTACCTTTAAATTAGAACCATCTTGGATTCTTCCTTTTAAAAAAAAGCCTCTAACATGCAACTTTCAAATTTAGAACAGTTTTTAATTTTTTAAAATATTTCCAGGATGCACCAAAATCAATCTGACAATTCAGCCTTTCAGTGCAAGATTACTGCCTTCTGCTGTGCACATTTTTAAACAGAAGTCACCCAACTTGTGATATCCTACTAATGTCCAGTACCAAGATGCTGCACGTATGCCATGACGATGCCTGCAACTTGCCCATCACTTCCCCTATGCATCTGATTTGATAAGCCACATGGGGAACCGTACCATAAGCATGTCAAAACATTTGAATTTGGCTCTTTGAAGAGAGAATGTAGATCATTACCCAGAATGAAGCTATTATCCCATGCAGCAACAGATTCACAATTGAATTTTAGCAAGTAACTAAATCTGTGGAAGTTTGTCCAGTCAAGGTCTGTACAATGTAGCAAGCGCGGTCTAATTTCACTGCATACTAAGCAATAACATCCCCTTGTATTAATATGCAGATGTGCTACAGAATAAGGAAGATACCCTGGGAAAGTCTCGTCTTGGTTCCACTTTCTTGACTTTTGAAACCTTTGACTAGACAAGGACATCGAAATCAATCTCAGAGGTCAAGCAAAGTTCTCTCTCCTTGTTTCCATTCGGGAAGGTGGAAAAGCATCCCCGTGCTACGCAGAAAAGCAAGCACAGGGCCCGATATCTGGCACTGTAGAAATGCCAAAAGTTTGAGGCATTAGAACAGCAAACTTCATTCTGTATTAAGCCATGAAGGCAGGCCCCAAAGTACGTGGCCAAATCCCAAGTGAAATCCCAAAAGGCACGGGGAGGACAAAACAAGATTTCGATTGGACACAGTCTGTGAGGCTTCAGTGCCATGACCCATTTTGCCTCTTCCCATGATCAACATGAGTGGCACAATGAAGGTTTGCTTAAGATACACGGTGAACAGAGCCTAAAAATAAAGCAATTTGGCTTATTTTGATGCAGAACTACTTATTTGCACACGTGGCATATGCTCACACTTTAGCTACTCCTAAGTATTCCTTTCAGGCTAACTTGGATTCTCTTAAGATAGCATTCTCTTTGGGAAAATTTTAGTTCAGGGCAGTTCAACTTTTCATACCTCAAGTGCTACGTGAGGACTTTGACATGGAACCCGGGGCCCACACAATGAATTCTATGTCCATATCATAAAGTGTTTGCAATATATTTGACAAACACGGTTAATATGTTTAATTAATCATTAAATGAGAGAGAGACTGCTTCTTAATTTTGAGGTGATTTTAGGACTAACTGAATGACAAGCCTTTCTCCCAGAATGATGACTGCTCCTCCGGGGTGGCCCATCCCTTGCTTTCCTGTTTCTCCGGCCAGAGACCCTCCCATGCGAACCCTCCCGGGCCACCCCTTCCTTCTTAGAATCGGTGGACTGAGCCAGCCTTTGTACTTGAGCCGACAAACTCTCCCCGGCATCCCCCGCCTGCTCTTGCCTTTGCACTTGACAGCTGGAGCAGGCAAGGGATGCTGGGTGAAGCTCTCACAAGGCTGCTGGCCCAACCCACTCGCTTCCTGAGCCTCAAGAAGAGAGCAGGACGGGACACTGGCCACACAAGAGCTCACTGGGATTCGGACTGGGGGGCAGTGGAGGGTCCAAGCAGCAAGAGGGCCACAGACCAAGGCCTCAGGGGTCACACGCAGCCCACAGACCACGGACTGGACCACCTTGTTTTAGTTGGTTTTACAAAATGTGTAGCTGTTCCCTTACTTTGTAGTCTCACCATTTTTAATAAGTTGCACTGAATTCTATGGCAGCTGCTATCATACAGCAGCAAGCATAGAGTTAAACAAAAGAGAAAGAGAGAGAGAGAAAGAGGAAGGAGAAGGAAGGAGGGAGGGAGAGGGAGGGGGAGAGAGTGTTAGAGAACAAGCTATCAATTTGTTGCTTCCACCTAAGTCACCTCTCGGACTCTAGAAACTCAACCCATTTTCAAGTTTACCTGCTGCAAGTTTTTCAGGAGTGGCATAAAGCAAAGGCACCACCTCAGCAAGGCTTGTGCTGTTCTGTTCAACAATCTAAGCAACTTTCTTCAGAAATGGAAGTTGCTTTGAAATCCTATTTAACTGTTCGTGCTCTTGTGCTTTTTGTACATATACAAGAGTCTATAACCATCCTAGACAATAAAAAACTGCAGCTCTATTTCTGCTTTCCAGCAGAAAAGAAAAATGAAGATCTAAATCCATAAAATAGGATAAAGCTCTTTCAAAGTACAATAGCTTTGATGAAAACATTTCAAGACAGCAGGTGGAGTAAGAAAGCCAAAAATATTTCAGCATTATATATATAGTTTTAAGGAATGAAGGAAGGCCCCTTATTATTAAGCTTCTGACACCTCGAGCAGCTATATGAGTTATATTTATACAATTACTGTCATTCAGTAAAAACACAAGCCTTTGACACTTTTAATTTGAAGCTTGGAACATTCCGTTTTTAGAAGAATTCCTTCCTTTTGATGACAGATCCATGTACAAATAAAATGTAACAATTGCTAACACTATAAACTTAGTCCATGTTCCTAATTTTTACTATATAAAAGTATTATCACAAAATAATAAAATGTTCCTATCACCAAAAAGAAATATATCAACTTCAACTGCTCAAAGTCTCTCTTCTACAAACACATTAAGATTTCAGAGCACTGTTCCAAACCCATGACATTTGGTCAGCTAATCCTTCAAGAATAAAATCCTATGCATTTCCCAGCAAGTGATTCTGGGAGTTGTAAAACTTTTTTGAGTCCACAAATGCATGGAATTGCATCTTAAGAACCAGAAATCAAGGACCGAACCTTTTAGGAAGAAGTAAGGACTGGTCACAGATGCACATGCAACCGTTCCCCCTTTTCACAGTTTTTTATGAAGAGGGTCAGTCGGAAAACCATGGAAACCACCCACACACGCAGGTACCATGCAGGTACCCATCTGTGGTGTGTCAAAAGATCATGGGAACATTTCATCCTGGCTGAATGAGATAAATCTGAAGCAACTCGCCTTCTTAAACAAACCGAGCAGAAATCAACAGCTGTGCATGTAGTGGGGAGGGGAGCCTTGCAGAGGTGAGATTTCCAAAGGGATTTAAAACCTGTTATTAGTTTTACCTCTACAGTGAAAGGGCTTCTCCCAAGGTGCTACGGGGATTGCAGGGAAAGCTTGTCTCTTTCAGCACTGTTCTTTGCTCACTGACTGGAAAATGCACAATTACTGCTGAACTTTCTAGGACGACCAGCTGGATGCAGGAACCATTGAGGCTGCCAACAAGTTAAAACCCCTTGGCAATTTCACTCAAAGTGGGGAGGGAGAAAAGCAGGTACACCTGCACAGATGTTATTTGGCAACTCCAAAGAAACACAAACTTGTCTATGGAAGCTTTGGCCAACCTGGTGCCCTTCAGATGTTTTGCTCCACAAATCCCATGATTCCTGCCTGCTGTCCATGGTGGCCGGGAATTGAGGGAGTTATGCTCCAAAGGGCACCAGTTAGGTGAAGACTTATCTATGTAATTATGTGGATATCCAACACAACTCCATGGAAGAGCAGGATTGGGGTTCTCAAAATAAAGATACATGTTCCACATATTCCATGTTCCACATACATTGTTGGTATGCCAGTATTTACCACAAACAAAACTGTTCAGATTGAAGAACAGCACACCAAAAGAACTCATAGGAAGGAATTTCCTGTATTCAAAATTCAGTATTTATTATACAACTACTGACCATTTTGCCTCTCTCATTAATACCTTTTCTTAGTATTTTCAGGCAATTATGAAGAATCAAAATATTCAGCTTCTCCTCATTTTGCAAGAAAAGGAGTTTAATGACAGCCTCAGCTGCTGATTCCATTATTCAAATCCATACACCAAACACAAATATTAAGTTTAATACTATTTTTATAACTAATAATCTAAGGATGAACCTCATAGAAAGGGCAAGCATATAAACTAAAGGTAAAAACTTAAGAGCATAAAAATATTTATCTACTGAGAAAAACAATGTCAAGGTAGGTTCAAAGGCTCACTTAAATAAAAGAGCTTTAACGTGGCAAAACTTCCATACCAGACACATAAGAGCAAGTCTCTGGGTTCAAAGTTTCAATGCCACTATAGAAAAGGCCTTCTCCTTATATCCGCTAATTGATCTTCTGACGGTGGTGAGACATGGAGAAGACCTTCACCCAGTGACCTGAGTGTGTGGGAAGAGATATGTACTGGATGTCAAATTAAGTGGATCTCACACATGCAACCAACCTGAGTTTGACATCAAATGCATACTTAAGGGAGCTAGCCAATCCCAGTTCTCCACTTATCATTACGTCTGTGTTCTGCATTTATTGCATGGTGTTTAAAATCTTTATGTAAAATTTTCTTTATGCACATTTAATTCACATATCATATTTGAAATTAGCATGAACAAAGCATTGACTAGGGCAGCTCAATCCAGTGCTTGTCCATTTCATGTTTACTCCCAAATACACATACAGCCATAGGATAAAATTCTATTCATACCTCCCTGGGAGTAAGTCATACTAAGTAGAGTTAGATTTGCTTCTGAATAACTGCAGAGAACATACACTATCAATGCCATTACAGTAAGGCTGTGTTACTGAAAAAAGAGATATGGTGAGGCAAATATTAAAAATTTGTTCCTTTGTATGTAGTTGTAGTTGACTATTCAAATATAATAATCAAATATTTGGTATCTGGGTTCAGTACCCTTTTACCCAGAATTATATTAAATAAAATAGTAGAAATCTTAGAACCTAAATCATCTGCATAAAGGACAGCATAACATAATAGCTTCCCTATAGCCTGAAGTGCCTGATCCTGCCTAATCTTGGAAGCTAAGCCGAGGCGGGGCTTGTTGAAATCTGGATGGATGACTTAAATGTTGTGAACCACCCAGAGAGCTTCAGCTACACGTAGCACAGAAGTGTACTGTAACAATAACAACAACAACAACAACACCATCCTGCAGCTTAGACCTAAGAATTCCCACTGAGTCCAGCATGACTTACTCTCTAATCTTATCTAGGACTTCAGGCAAAATGTTTGTTTTTAAACAGTGTAACAGTTTGTCATTTAGTATTCTGACTTCAGAGACCGAACTGTTTCCACACCTTTTTCTCTATCTGGACATAATTCCCCATGCTATGTTTTCCATAACATCTGCATTGCACAGACTCCTGTCATGAGCTTCTTTTTCTAGAGCTCAGACTGAAGCTGCCACCAGACCAGGAAAGGTTATAAGGGCTGGAAATCATCCATCCTCTGTTATTCATTCCTGCCATCTATTTTTAAAGATGTTGCACACAAATTCTTCCTGTTCCCCCAGGACTCAACTAACATAAAATAATCACTACTCTGGTGTAGCAGGTGCTCGTCCTTCAATACTGAACTGAAGTAAAGAAAACTGTGCAGGAGATGTAGCCACACTCTCATGCCTCAGTTGTCTTCTTCTAAAGAACCACTGTTTTGGCTGTGGTATTTCAGGCACCTCTTTTCTAAAGCAAGATACACAAGATTCTGCCACCTACATATAAGACTAATGCCACAGATAGTCATGAAGTTCAGACCCAAACTTAGATTTACTATCTAACATTCACAGCATGTTTTTGATATTAGGTCCTGTCTGTTCCACAAATACTAGAATAATTTTTACAAATAGTAATAAAGAAAACCAGGCTTCCAAAACAGTGCATCAGTCAGCACAATTCTGCTTCATAATCAGTTTTCACAAAGTAGTAAACCAAGAACTTATCTCTCCTATGAAGTAACTGGCCAGAATAGGGTCCATACAAATTGGACAACCAGCTTCCTTGCGTAGGTCATGCTGGAAAATGCCCCAAGCTATTGTTCCTTGGTGAACACTTTATCTGCAGCCAATTATCGTTCCAGGGGTGTGCGTGTATCAAAATGTACTGCTGTGTACCATATTCCCAAGGGTTCACTTACACAATATCTGTCTTTCCTTTTGAATAACTATGCCTTTAGAATTGTGGGTATGATTGTAGGCATGAAGATAAACGTTTTGTTTTTTAAGAAAGGCAAAGACAGACAGACATCCTGGACTTATGCTTGTTTACTCAAAAGAAAGTTATTTCTAATAAATTGTGCACAAGCTATAGCAGATTTACTCACAAGCACCTTTCACAGAGTCTACTGAAGACTACTTTCAAGGAAGGCTTAGGAAAGGGGCATTGTACTGTGACCTGATCCAAGCAAGCGTGCCTATTCAAACTGAAATCACAAACACACTTGCTTGGAAAAAGACTGCTCCACTGACATTTGGGTGCACCTATGAAATGCACCTATGACTGGGACACAATGTGCACTTATACAAAGCAACTGCTATACATTGGATTTATCAGAGCATAGAAGGCTTAGAAAAGCTGTCAGAGATATACAGAGCCACATTTCCAAAGGAAATTACATTGCAATTGGCTAAGATTTTGTAACCATCACTGATAACTTTATTTACAAACAATGGCTTCTTTTATCCTTTTTGGATAACTGTCCCCTTGGAAAAAAAAGAGGCAATACCTGTTCTCCTACACAACACACAACAAAAAGCTACTCCAAAAAACTGTGCACAGAATATTTTAAAAGTAATGGGAAAATAGAAAGGCACCACGAAAGGTTCATTTCGAAAAGCACAGAAGTGCTGCAGCTCAAGCATGCTTTTGCGGGAGCACATTCTGCTGCCCAATCTGGAAATTCTGCACCTAATCCCATATGCACGAAGCTGATTAGTTCTCCATTTAGAAAGGGAAACATACTTTATACATGTTCAAAGACACATCCCGAGGGAAAATCCTCGCACTAAAAATAACACCCAGGGCTGATCCCTCTCATTAAACCTATGGTTCCTTATTATATCTTTGGCTCCTCAGTCAATAGCAACGATAATCTGAACGGGTGCTGACGACACACCTTGAGCGCAACAAACAAACAAACAAACATCCTTCACCCTGATCTGCAGCAAAAACAAACGTGCGCTTTGCTCCTTCCTTGATCCCAGCATCCACCCGCACCGGACCCGCGGCCAAAGAAGGAGCCTGGACCGGCGGCGGCGGCGGCAGGCGGCAACAGCAGCGGCCGCCCTCGGCGTCGCACTTGGGCGAGCGCCGGATCCCGTCGCCCCACGGCAGCACGCCGCGAGCCGGGGCAGGCGCCTCCCCCGCCGGTCACCTTTCTCCGGCGCGGTGCAGCATCACCCCAGCGCCCGCCGCACCTCAGCGCCACGCGCGCGCGCACCCGCCGCCCGGTCCCGGGCGAGACGTTCCGCATGCTTCGCGGCGTCTGGGAAGCGCGGCGTCCCGGTCCCGCTCCGGGCCAGGCGGCAAACGGGCCGAACCTCCGCCGGGGTCGAGCACAGGGCCTCCCCCGCCGAGGGAGGGCGACGCTTCCTCGCCCCAGCAGACAGCGCGGGCTCCCGCCTCGCCGAGGCGACCGGGAGAGGAGCGCGCCCTCGTCCCCCGCACCGCCACTGGGACTCCTCAGCGCACGCCGCCGCTCCGGGGCGCACCGGCGCTCCAGGCGCACCCGCAAGTGGAGAGGCGCGAGCTGGCCGCGGTTGCGGCCCAAAGCCCGCACAGAAAGTTGCGGAGGGCTTGCCTGCCGGCCTCTGCAAACGAGCCCCGGAGCAGGAGCCCCGCCGCGCGCCACTGGCCGCCGCGCTCGCGGGCTTCCCAGAAAACTGCCGCCGCCGCCGCCGAGAGGCACCCAGCAGCGCAGCGCTGCCCAAAGTTGCGAGCGCCGCTCCCACGCGCCGCACCCTCCGCGCCCCTGCCGCACACGCAGCCCCACGCAGCCCCCTCCCCGCCGGCCGCAAGCAGCCCGGCACCCTCACCTCGCTTCTCCTTTGCGCTGCGGCTCACCTGCGCAAAGACGCCGCGCCTCGCTGCTCCTGCGGCTCTGTCCGGAGCACACGGTCCAAGCCGCCTCCGATCGCCCGCAGCAAAAAATCCAAATTAATCTGGTCACTCTTGCCGGGGGGGAACCCCCAGCGCGGCCACGAAAGGCTTCTCCATCTCGCAGGCTCTGCTTCCCCGCCTCCTCCTCCTCTTCCTCCTCCTCCTCTTCTGGGGTGGCCGTGAGGGGAGAAGCGGGGGGGGGGAGAGAGCCCTCAGCGCACTGGCATCTCTCGCTGCTGCCGGTGGTACTACTCCTAATAATAATAAGCAGCGGCAGCGGAGGAAGCGGCGCAGCCACGCCCCCCTCCCGGCTCCTCCTACGGGAGCCGCCCGGAGGCTCGGCTCGAGCTCGGTGGTAGCCTTTACGTAAGCGCTCCTCCTCCTCCCTGCCCGCCGCCCCGCCCCAGAGACGGAGGCCAGCCAATGGGGTAGCGCGGGGGCGGCTCGGCCCCTCCTCCCGCGCCCCCTCCGCCCGCAAAGCAGCCGCGAGAGCGCCCTTCCCGGGGCTGGCAGGGGTGTTTACGTAACCAGCCCGTCCGCCCTGCTGCTTCCCTTGCGCCGCCTTTGCGCACCCGCGCGAGCGCTGCCGCGGGGAAGAGGCTGAAGCAGGCTAGGGCGCCCCAAGAGGCAGCGCGGGGAAGAGGGGTGCCGTCCATACGTGCTTGCTCGAGATAAAATACACTCAGGGAAAGCGGAGGGATTGCCTCTCCGACCGTTATCATGGCAGTCTTCAGCAGGATCGCTACCAAAGACTTGGATCTAGGAAACAGTTCGTGGGCTTGACGTGAAGGGACGTCAGTGTCGATACCCGCATGTACTTCCACTACGGCATCCACTCACCTGGCTGTTGTTTATTTGTACTGTGTGGCTGGGTTGAGTCTCCCCCCACCGCCTGCCCATCCCTCTTGGGTTGGATCCCAGACCATGGTGATGATGCCTTAATTAAGGAAAATTGCACCTGCAAGTCCAAAGCAATATGCATTTTTACCCAGCACTGGGTTTAGTGAGATTTACTGGTAGCAGGGTATAGGACTGCAGGCTTCGTAAGCAGAAAAGCCCACTGAACTGGCCACTTTCTTCTGTCACCCACTGAAGAAAGGCGACAGACAACCTCAAGGGCTTGGGGGAAAAAATAGAGGTCTACAAGTTGATGCATGAGATGGAGAAAGTGGATAGGAAGAAGTTTCTCTCTCATAATATTAGAAGCCAGTGGGTCAGTCCACAAAGCAGATGGCACTCCTTCACACTGCACATAATTAAGCCATGGATTTGTCGACAACCTTTTAAAAAGAACTGGACAATTTCATAGAGAATAAAGCTATCAGTGCCTACAGGTCTGGATCACAGTATGCCTCCTCCAGTGTGAGAAGCGGTAAGCCTACATACAGTATTTCCTGGCACTCATTCCATACTCGCTGGCTTCCCATGGAGAACTTGTTGGCCACAGAATGCTACAGCAGAATGCCAGGAAGTATCCTTCGTCTTATCCAAGGCTCCTTTTAAAGGGGCTTTTTTGTTTTTATTTTTGGTGAGGGGACAGAATTTCCCATGCTTTCTTCACAGAAACTTATGCAGGCATGAATGCATATGAAGCCATGGGCAGCCTTGTCAAGAAACCTCCGCTAAAGAGAACCAAAGTTTTGACAGCATTATGGAGTCAATCGCCTGGTTCCGACTACATGACATTCCACCATTGGTATAACAGCCTCTAAAACAAACCATGGGTTGCCGGAGTAGCTTGTTGCCTTCACAGAGAGTGAGGAATTGGTGTAAGTTCGCACAACATGACAACCCATAATGGTTTGTTATGCTGGTTGAACACTGTCAGTGGACTGGATTGTGTACGTCACCTGACAAAAAGTTATTTTTCCAGTTCTGATTCTTTGTTTTTGTTCGCATGCAAATATAATCAATTAACTTAAGTGGCAATCACTCCCTACCTGGATGTAGAAACCCACACATTTATTTGGACATATTGCCCATCTTTGTTGACCAGAGATCCTTTTTCCTTTCAAACTTAGCACCTTCACATGCATATTTTTATAGCCATTAAAAATCTAAAAGTCACCTTATAAAATATTAGAACTTAGTCTGTAATAGAATTTTGCATTCATGTATATGGTGTAATTTAGAATGATTCCTAGGCATGTACAGGTAATGTATTTATCATTAAAATAATTATCATATTGATGAGAATTATTGAAAGACAATCCTGTAGACTTAGATCTAAAATCTAGATATTAGTTTGGATGGCATTATTAGTAAATATGTATAGATAACACATTTCAACAAACATGTTCACATATCATGTCATATAGATGAAAACTATGATGTTAGAATGAGACTCTAGGTATACCTAAATATGACCAAGTGTCCCCTTTAAATAGTATGGCACTTTTAATCATAGAAGACAATCGTGATCACAGCAACATAATGTGTGAAAGAATGTTGAAGCTGCAGTAGATAAACAAGTTGATGGCCTTGAATAGCATTTGCAGACAATGTTCAAGCAATTAGCTTTACTCAGATAGCCTTTCCAGTGGGTAGCTATTCTGCATTAACTGAAGGTATTTTCAAGGTCAAATGAACTTGAAGAAAGATTATAAGCATAAATAACTTCTTTTAAATTTCCAAAACAAGGATTTAAAAAAAAAAAAACCATATTCTTTAGTCAGTTTGTCATATCAACAAGAGTTAAAGCAAAAAAAAAGAAAAAAGAATTACTGACTTTAATGACTCTTTAGTACAGTATTTGCTGAAAATACCATTTTATGTTTATTCATTTGATTACATCTTTTCAACTGGAAAGCTTCAGGCAAAGTAGGTTTAGACATCAATTACAAAGTGTGTAATTTGTGATTTTTTTCATTTAAAAAAGACAGCTCCTTGTTAATTTTCCTTAGGTTGTGAGGCAATGTTTCTGGATGTTTTTCCGGACAGATGATGTCCTGCTACTGTAATGAAGAGTCTATTTATGAACTCTGATAACTTTGAGATGTTCTTCTTTCGCACACCGAAGGTAGGCACAACCTTGCATTCAAATAACATAATGAAATGCATTCCCCTTGTGTCCCTCACACAAATCTTAGTACCTTTTTCAAAAGCAAGACAAGACACTCAGTCCCCTGTTCTAATATTGTGGCTGTGTGTGATGATAAACTATGTGCTTTTGGCAGTAGTCCAGCTCTTTCAAGACTACAGATTTTCAAGACTCTCAAAGAATACCATCTAGTTCATGTGATTTATCACAGTATAATCTCTCTGCTATTTTCTTGGGCACTTCAGTGCTGGATTTCTCACCTTTATTGGCTCTGAAGAGTAAATCCAAGGTGCAGGGTGACGGGAGGAAACCAATAAAAATGTAGCATGAAGTGAAAAGATGTGGTATTTCAATATTGTCCCACGTTTACTTTCCTGTGCATATCAACCTTTTCACCTTTTTATTTTAGGAGCATTCTCCCTGCTTGCTTTGCTAAATGTCATCTTCAGGAGAAAAGACAGGGATTCACATAATATAGTCAAATCATTGCTTAAAGTAGATTTCTAAGAGTGAGTCAGAAATCAAGTCAGCCTCTGTCCCATTATTGTTTTCCACCCTAGTAGAAGCAACTAGCTTCTGTGACAACTGTAATACTAATAATATTTATTTTATTTATTTAACAAGTTTTATATACCTTTCACAACCCATGAGCTTTCTGAACAGTTTACAACATATAAGCATAATTAAAATACAAGACAATTTTAAAATTAGTTGTTAGGAGGTTCCCATGAGCTTTGGCAAAACTCCTTATTAGAGAAAGAAGCCTGAAGAGACTGCTGAGGGCTAGAAATTTGTTCCAGTGGTCCCTTTGATTTTCCCGCTATCTGACACTAGTCATTCACTGCAGTCATGCATTTTCAGCTGTATTTGTTACTGGGAAAGTGAGGAAGCTGTAAAAAATTTCTTCAATTTATTCTTTCAAATGCTCATTGGAGCACAGTAGGAGAAAGTCTGATGCCTTCTTCTGTGAGGAACCTGGAGGCTTCAATTTCACATGATATTAAAAATGCATTCAAAACTTCACTAATGCCAGGAGTTCTAGACTTACTTTCTGACTGGGATCTCCAAGGAAAAAAGCTTAGAAAAGGCCACACACAAATGTATGCCTAAGAGGGTTAAATGTGCAAGCAAACCAAAGTGAGAGGTATGAGATCAGATGACAGCAAATGGCCACCTTCACCATTTCCATCCTTTCTAGCACCCCAAGTATCACCCCCCAGCTAGTGAAGTCACCACTTAATATAGTCTAATGTGCGGTTTCCCATGGGCAGGATGTCAACTGTGTGAACAGAATGCTAGACAAGAAGGATTCTTGGTCAGATCCACCAAGGCCCTTCTTGTTTCCTTAACTGCCTGGATTACCAACTGGTTCAGGTGAAGAAGAGTCTTAAGGCTGCATTTGGGTAACCTGTTGTTGTTTAGTTGCGAAGTTGTGCTACCGCACCAGTGGCTCCATTCAGCCACTTCATCTTCTGCCGTCCCCTTCTCCTTTTGCCTTCAATCATTCCCAGCATCAGGGTATTTCCCAATGAGTCCTTCCCTTTCATTCGATAGCCAAAATATTTGACCTTTAGCTTCAGTTCAGCAGGGAACAGTCAGGGTTGATTTCCTTGAGGATTGATTGGTTTGGGTAATCTAAATGAACCCTAACGGCAAAAAGACCCGCACGGCAGAATAGAACTCTTGTACTATGCAGTCTATGATGAAGTGCCCCTTATCTCATCAGGCCTTGGCAGGGGTCAAGCCTCAGGCCATTGGTTGTCAGTATGAGTGGACCTGGACAAATGTGCAATCCAAAACAGGCAGAGGCTAATTCCAGACAAGCAAAAGATCAAAGGAACAAGAAGCAGCAGGTCTTCAGTTAAAGCTAGGCAAGGGCCAAAGTTGTAGGCAGCATGGAAATTCAGCAATAGACAAGCAAGAGGGCCAGAAGCAGGGAGTTAACAAGGCTAGCCAGAAACTGGGACATGGAAGTAGGAGCTTGAGCAATTTCTCTTAGAGCAGGGACAAGCTGCTATGAATGATGTGCAAACTCTGCAGGTCCCAATCAATAGCCTAGAAGCACAGAGCAAAGCTGGCCTGCCTGGTTTGCAGAGGAAACAGAAGCGGGGATGCAAGGGATGGAAGAGTGGAATCTGACTACCGGGAGTCCTGGTTCAGAACCGGCCGCCTCCACCACTACCAGTGCCTTGCAGCCTGTCGCAATGGGCTGCAGTACAGCTGTACTGTGTTTTACTGTCCCATAGTCCAATCAAATGTTACAAAGACTGATGCTATGTATCCATAGTCTCTTAGTCTTCTTCCCTTTGCAGTGGTGACCTTTAGCATGTGAACTTTTTTCTGGCATTGCCTGACTCATGCTACCAAATTCTCATGCTTAGCCCTACACTCTTCAGACTTCCAACCATTAAGATACTGTCATGTCCCTTATACCTATAATAGTCAAAGTACCCCATTTTCAATTGAGACACACTTGGACAAAGAAGAAGTATTTGCATTATTAAAGAAAGAAAAAATCTCATGCACATATTTATTAGTCACTCTTTATATTCTGAGACAGATTGGCTGGTATTCAAAAGATGCCACCTCTGGTATTAACTGGAAGCTAATTTACTTATCATCGTATTTCTTCATGTTCAATCAAAGCTTCATCTCCAGAGTAAAAGATGTATTGCCCGTTTCTCCCCAATATGCATTTTCATTTGTATAACTGACAGGTTCAGTGGCTGCAAAGAGCATGTGAGTTTTCTTCCAATCAAGGC
Source organism: Varanus komodoensis (assembly GCF_004798865.1). NCBI lineage: Eukaryota > Metazoa > Chordata > Lepidosauria > Squamata > Varanidae > Varanus > Varanus komodoensis. The sequence goes on from NW_025336598.1 coordinate 37,149,192, forward strand.
ACCCATCTTAGTGACATTTATTACAAGTTTATTACTTCCATAGTCATCACAGCAAAGCTCTTTTGGTCTTTGTGGGAGTGCCTAAAACAGTTTTTCATTCCCTGTGACTTCTCATTAATTTTAGCCTAGCTTTTCATTAGAATAGCTCCTTTAAAACAGAAGCAAAGCAAAACAAAACAAAACCCCAGGAAATACAGAATGCCCAGCCCTCGTGGTGGTGGTGGTGGGAAGACTAATTTAGCAGTGGGAAAGGCACAGCCAACATTCTGCCTTCAGACTGTGTACAAAATAAATTAATTAGTTTCTCTGAAAGTGTGAAGATTTTTTTTAAAAAAAGAAAGCCCATTCTTATTTCATTCTGAAATGAAGGGCATAAAATTTAAAACTTCCTTTACAAATTTGTACTGAGCCAGGGGTGAATGAACTAAGAATGATGTTGTAAACATACTTATTAATATTGAATATAACTGGGTTTGCTCCCAAGTATGGGGACACAGAATGAGGTTTATTTCACACATTTGGATGGTTTGCATGTTTGAGGTAGCATTTAACTGCCATGTCTTCCCACCACTTATTGAAAAACAAGTGCAAGGGCTCAAGCTGAATTGAGATTCTTGCATGGGAGGGACAGTAAATGACGGACGTGAACACTCGTCTCCCTGCTGCAGCTCCTGTCTGGAACAAGGCAGGTGTGCGTTCGAAGAAAGAGCAGATTGGCCATTTGGAAGACCAGAGAGTGCTGTAAGTTGGCTAAAGGCAAGGCTGCTATGCATGCCACATCAGGTGCTTTACTCCAAAACCTTATTCTGAACTGAGAAGCTGATTAAGAAACATAATAATAAACTTAAACAATATGGGTCAGTTTTGGTTCAGGTTCAACAGACATGCAGATCATGGTTCGGAGGTAAGAAAAAAATAGCTTGTTCTCAGCTTCAGTTTAATCCCTTGCTGCTCCTGTATGAATTGCAATGTGCCCCCGTGCAAGGCATGTGCTTGAAATCAATTATTGCCCAGAAATAAAGGGTTTATGCAACAATATCTACAGTTCTTCACGTTGGTGCCACAGTCCTTTCAAGTAGGCATGTCCATGCAATTTCGAATTGTTTCCTTCACTGCGCAATTAGGGTTAACTTAATGGGCGCTGGAGGTAACATTTATCATCAACACTTGACAACAGACAACTGAGGATGCATATGTATTTCTTTACTTTGTAGAGAAAACACATTAAATAACACGAGTTTCAAAATATAATTCTTCCTGGTATGGCACTGTCTGGAACATCATGAGCCCTCCAAGTTTCCATACATGACATTTTACTAAAATATGGTGTTTCATTCGCTGGAACAGTTTGTTTTACATAAGCTTCTCACACTCAGTTTCCTGCCTGTTCTAAAATGGACAGCATGCTAAATGAGAGAGGGGAAATTGGATTTCACTAATTGGCAACTTATGTTTAATTTCTGGAAAGTTAATATTTATATTTGACTAGGATTGTTACCAAGATCACTGCTAATTTTCTTTTTAAGCTTTCATAAATGTTTTCCCAATTTGCTCAGATCCCAACAAACTCGCAGTGCGGGTGACCTCAATGGCAGCTTCTGTTGGCATGCCAACTTCACCTGCTCCTGGGTAGCCTTGCCATTACAGCTCATGCACTGGCATTTGCAGGACCAGGCTACTGTAAGGCATGCTATTTGGGGCTGTCCTTGACCTGGTTCAGGAGCTGCAGCTAGAGCAGAATGCAGCAGGTGGCATGGGACACCCAGCCACATGGGTGTTCACGTCAGAACTCGCTGGCTATCTGCTACCGAGCCATGTTCAAGGTTGTGATGCTGACATGCCAAACCCTAAACAACTTGGCACCACAATATCTATCCAACCTTGCAGGGGAGGCCTTGTGTCAATCTGTGACCAACAGAATGTTGCCACTTAATCTCTTGATAGCAGGTCCATTCTGCCATCATCTACACTCTGGAAAACCTTCCCACATGCGATTCCAGAGACAGAAAATGAGAGTTTTGTAAGTGTCCTGGATACGCACTTGTTCGCCCAGGCTTTCCCTAGCTTGTAACTAACTGAAATGCTATTCCATCTTACTGTTAATTTTGTTGTAGCTGAACTTTTAACAGTGCATCTAAATGTGATTTTTACTATTTAAACCACTTACAGGTGTTCTATATCAAGCAACATCATTAGTTTTATCATTATCGTATCAGCTGCTACAGTTCAAACATGAGAAAATGCAGATATAGTCTTCAAAATGCTGCAGGTTTCCAAATAATCCTGATTGTTAGTGCTAGGACAACAAATATATAAAGCTGCCTTTTCCTAAGTCATATTTTTCAGCTTCCTCTCACTGGCAGTAGCTCTCCATGGTCTCTAGCAGAGACGTTTCGTAGCCCTGTTTCCTGACAGCCATTGACCTGGAGCTATGAAGGATGCTAAAAGGTCCTTGAGCATACAAAGTGTAGCATGGATGCAGCTCTGTCTGCAGTCAAAAGCTACAGAAGAGCCATATTCACATTATCCGTGTTCACATAAATGGAAAAAGATGCCTGGATCCTAACAAAAACCAAGAAGTAACCTGAAACCATTTGATTTTCATCCTGATGTCACTGATGCATCCACTTAATGTGTATATAATGTGTACATCCAGTGCAGTCGTGTGTATATAAGCCTCCCCATCCTTTAGATATTTGGATCTAGATACAACTCCTGGAGATCATGGAACTGGGTTAGAGCTGATTGGTGGTCCAGCCTAAAATGTTGGGAAGACACCAGGTTGGGAAAGGCTAGGTATGAGACGAATATGAAACCTTTCTGTCTGCAGTCTCCATTCGTGTCACGCAAAGGATTTCAAGATCTCTGAACCATCCATTAAAATAAATGTTGTCTTCTATAAATGTTTTTGCCACTAGGAAACATCACCTTAGGTGTCCAAGATGCAGAGTTCCAATGCACAGTTGCAGTATGAGTTGAGTTCATTGTACAAATAATCAGGATGAATGGAATTTTATCCTCCTTTCTTTTGCATGGGAGTCCTTCAGGGTGCATGTATGCAGACAATCAGCAGCTTGTGTGTGTGCTACAACAGGCATGCACAACATGCAGCCCTCTAAGCAAAATAATGAAATCACAGAGCTGAAAGACACTGCAAAGAGCATAGCATCCAGCCATCCCGCTCTTGCCCAATGCAGGAGAATCATGGATAGAATCAAAGCATTGCGAGAGGCCTCATAGAACACGGTGCTCAACAACTCCCCACGTTGGCACTTCTAGCTAAGCAAGTAAAGCAGGAGTTTCTTAAACCTCTGGTGGCCACCAGACATGGTTCGTGGCCAATGTTCAGCTTGGCACTTCTCATGTGACATCCACACAGTGCACTAGTTAGTGTGTTAGGTCTTCTGTCACCCGTAAAGCCTCCTTTGGGCCATTCACTCTCTCCCAGGCTAACTTACTGAAGAGGGGTGTTGTGAAGATACAATTGTCAAGAGGAAGCTATGTACAGTACCCGAGGAAAGGCAGGATAACAAGGAAGTAATCATATTTGTAAAATTTTGTGCACTTCTATTGCGGATTGTGTGTCATGTTTATAACACAGCACCTTTTTTAATATTCTGAAGGCTTTTGAAGCCACTGCTACTCTTTGCACCAGTTCAAAGCATAGATGCTTATTCTGATGTGATGCTAATTCAGTCCAGCATGGAGACCATGAGAATTGCACTAAGGAATTTTGAAAGGTATAGTTATCTAGAAGCAACAAAACAGCATATTGGTTGGAAATTGTACAATAAAAATGACAGATGGGATTTACAGAAGAGATTAGACTAAGATTTATTTTCATTCTAGCTTTGCAGACATAACACTCCAGAGCATATGAGTGGAAAGGAAAATATGAACGGCATAAGGAGATAATTATAAAAAAATAAAAATTATAGCAAGATGAAGATAGTAATCTCTCACTGTTCCACTGAGGAATAATTTAGCAAATCACAATGAATGAAATAAAGGGCCATCTTTAGGAGTCAGTCATGAAGATAACATCATGAATGGAGTTTTCACAGACAGTAGTGATTTCCTTTAAGATCAATATATTGTCCAAATCATAACCATTTCCTTGATATATAGTGAGGAAATTGGAACCATGCTAATAAAACTTCTCAAATGGGGCGGGGGTGTGAGGAACCTACAGAAAGGAAAGTTAAATGGGTCTTTGTCATAGGTCTTAAAAAGAAAAAAAAGACATGCTTATTCAATGCAATAGTCATATCAAACTTAAATCAAAGAAGGAATGTGTGAGGACAACTCATACCCAGATGTGAGATATCCTAAGACTGAATCCCATGTACTCTTACCCAGGCGTAAGCACCAGTGAACTAAGTGGGACGTAATTCTAAGTATGCCATGGACTTGCTTTCTAGGCATCCTTCAGGGAGATTAGTTTGAGGATCAGAGGAGGGAAAAGTGAAGATGAATTTGAACAAAAATTAAATTGAGAGTCTTATTTATTAAGAAGCATTTGATACTATTTGGAAGGGCAACAGCAACTTCATTGTGCTGTGTTGTTAAAAATAATAATTCTTCTCTCTGATATAGTATGATGGAGCTTGCGGCAAATTATGCACTGCTGGACAGACAAGCTGTAGTGCTAAAGAATGTGATTTAAATAAACAAAGCAGCAGTAGATACCTAGCATAAATTAGAGATGCTTTGCACATACGTCTGTGTGTGCGGGAGGGGTATGGACACGCACACAGACACCGGATGTACAGCTGTGGAACTGATTGATGGTACAGATGCCATATTTCAATAGAAGTGGAGGAAACTAATTGTCTTCCTCCATGAATGCCTTTTCTGTTGGCTTGTTTGTATTTGGCAACAGCTTGCTCCAGATGCAACAGGGAATGTAGCAAACTGCAGTATCCTTATCTGCATCTATATTCTTATTTAGCTGTGATAGCTAATTGGGGCTTTCATATACAGAAGCAAGTAAACCTCAGCATGCAAGGTGCTGGGATAAGAGAAAATAAAGGACAGGCATACCACCATCCTTGTGTTGGCTTTGCAGCCTCTTGGAAGCATCTGACTGCATACTGTTAGAAATGGAGTATGGGGCTACAGGGACCCTTGGTTTGATCCAGGAAGGCAGTTCTTACATTTTAATGTGCATGTTTTAGGGCAGGGCTGTGGAACTCGAGAGCCCAGGTTCCAGTTTGGAGAAATTCCCAGGGACCACATTCCACTGGTTCTTGGGGCCAAAGGAAAAGGGGGAAGGCCAAAGGATTTAAAAATAGACAGTATATGCTGGCATACTGCAGTTTAAAGATCTTGCTGCCACTAGCTAAGCTTTGGGAGATATATTTTAAACTTTAGAATGGGGGAAAACATGCCCTGTTTGGTAAAAAAGATGGTAAACCAGTTAGGGAGGAGTATCGCCATTTGAGGAACACCGGGGGACTGGACTGGGACCCCGGGAGGCCTGCATTTAGCCTTCCGGCCTGACGTTCCCCCTCCCTGCTTTAGTAGCGTAGCCATAGAAAAAGTTACATGCTTTAGGATTTATAATTTTAACTAGACCAGAATCAGTTTGTCCACCAACCACCAGCTCCACCTGGGGCCCCTATACCCTTTTCTGGTGGTTCTGCAACAGGTGGAAATCCAACAATTTCCCCCACAAAGCACCAAGATGCAAGAATAGCAAGGCCTTTGCCTGCCTCATTTCTGCCAGGTAATTAAAGAGCAACATAAACTGGTGCAATACCTAAAATTAATCCCTGGTAGTATTATGAGACGCAAGACCACATTTTATTTTTGCTCTCTTTCTTGTAAAAGATGTTTTCTGGTGAGTGTGAAAGTTAGAGCCAAATTTTAGCTGGCATTTATATTTTGAAAGGGACAGAGTTTATTGCCATAAACTTGTAACTTGAAATCTTTTTTTGCACTGAGGTTGATTGTATCTAATTTCAGCTGCAAAGCATTTTTACAACAGCGCAAGTTCAAAAGCTTGCTTGTGTGGATCCATAAGCAGTATTGATTTTCATTTTGCCATAATAAAGATATTGGATCCAGAAATGGGCGAGTGGAAGAAATTGTGGCAGTGGAGTTGCTCCAGGGCCTGTTCTGCAGAAGCTCGCAGAAGATACTGGATGGGTTTGCATGTACACTGGGGGGAGAAAAGGAGCCACCATAGATACTTTTGCCACCCTTGAGTGAGTTGGTCAAGCACTCTGTGAGCTATATTGGAGAAATCCAGATAAATCTTTATAGAAAAAGGTTGCTTATATGCAGCTTTGTGTTATAAAATCAGACCTGTACTATGCCTGTGCCTCTTTCTCAGAAAGAACCATAATTCTAAGCCAAGCTTATGTTTAGCAGTGTTATCCATGTTAAAAGTTTGAAACTCCCTTGTTTGAGGTGGCTACTAAGTTCAGTTGCAAAAGCCTTTGCAGAATGGGACTCCCAAGGAAAGCTAATCTGTGTCTATTCTTGTGCTAACAGCAACAAAAGCTGATAAGGGGAGAGATGGGTTTTTCTAGCAGTATTGCAATGACCTTCATTTACATGCACAGACTTACAGCCAAGACCTGCAATAATCCCTGTGGCTTCCTGACAATCTCCTGTAATCAACACTCAGCACTATTGTATTAAGTCCCCTCTGCAGATCTCTCACATTCTTTTGACTGTGTTCCCATTAGTTCATCATCATCTGCTGCTGCTGTGTATGTGACTCAGAACCTATAAAATACTCTTCATTTGTTCTAAAAACTGGTAGCTGACTGTGAGGACCACCACCCAGTAGCATGCTATTATAAGTTACTGGAGGGACCTGGGTGATCTCACCAATAAACCACTGAGGTTCAAAATGATTCGATCTTGCCTATGGATCTGAGTGTTCATTTCCACCATTGCTTTTTGACACTGTCAGCTGGTAGCCTGGTGTGCAGCCTGCCTCGTTACCCTTCCAGCGTATGGGTTGCCATTCCTTCCAAACTTAACCATGTGCCTAGTGAAGTGTAACTTCCAAACCAGCTGGAACCCATGGCTTGTTGTTGGGTAACGAGGTGACTTGGAAGCGACCACCTGCCAGGCATTAAGCCGGGTTTGGGTGATAGGGCAATCCATGCTGTGAGAGCAGCTAGGCAAATCATGCAGGTGTAGGCAACTTGTACAGCCTCTTCTTTTCCTTGGTGAGTGTGCAAAGTCACCTTCTGGAAGAGGCTGTCCAGTGCCCTGTGTGAGTATTCAACTTGAGGTGTCTGTGATGCAAGACTTGGTGTAAGAGATATGTAATATTTTGCATAAATGGAAGCATTGCTCTGGTTTATTTTTTCATGTAAAAGATTGTGTTAAATGAAAAAGAGAGTACACAGAGAATGAGAGAGAGAGAGAGCACCTGAGGGAGATTGAGAGAGACTTTTTCATGTAAAAGGCCTCAGCTCATGGACAGCAACTGTTGAATCAAACCCAATAAGCCACTTATTGTTATCAGTAAGGAAGCCTTGATCATGCAAATATTTAGGTAAGAAATTTTTGCAATGTGAATTGTGTATTCATGTCTTAACATTTACGGGTTACCTTATACCTATATAAGTATAAAACTGCAATGAAATAACAAAATATGCATATATAGAAAACCAAAGTAACTCACAGCACAATCCTCTTCAGCACTACCCAGAAGCGTGTTCCACTCTCTCCCAGGTATGTGTGTATAGAATTGAAGCTTTAACCTTTAATGACCTGGAAAAAACCTAAAAACTAAGAACTTCACTTTCTCGATATCAGAAGACATCAGCATCAGGACTGCATGTATTTCATGTGGCACACTATTATTAAAATTAGTCTGGCAGATTATTTTATAGCTACCTGCATTTAAATTAGAGAGTGGCCAAACAAAACTGAAAGTATTTCAATAGTGTTTCTTTCAATAGTGTTTGATTTCTATTTGTTACTTCTCTGGACTGGTATTATTGTATCTTTTGTATGGAATTCAATCTTTCACAGGACAATAACCTATGAACAGATGTAGGGCCATCAGTGCAGCCTTCATCTGGACCTTAATCTAATCATGTAATTATTCCCAGCGGAAAGACGGTTATTCCATTTCATTCTTTCATCTGACATACATCATTCCCATTTCATGGCTGTCTACCTTAAGCCTTTATGTTTTTTTTTTTATTGTTTGTTTGTTTTTTGGATTATGCTCTCATTTACTACCTGGCACAAAGGTCTGAAAAAAAAGGAAGATTACTCCTCTGTTCCTTTGCAAATCTTCCAGATAAAGCAATCACCATATTTTCCATACTCAGACACCAAGTAAGATATTTATGGCACAATCCTATGCAGGTTTAGCTAGAAGAATGTCTGCAAGTCCCAGTATTGCCTGCACTAGCATTCATTTATTTCTTATGATTTCTAAACTAACACTTCCTTAAGTGTTAAGTTCCAAATTGCTGCCTCCACTTCCATCTTCCTTTGGATCTAAGAAAGTGATTCTGTGTTTTGGTGCGTAGTCCCTGTTTCTGCCCGCTTTGCAAAACCTAGTGAAGGACACTGGCCAAGTTCACATGATCTCTGGGGATTGTAGAGATTGGATCCGCTTCTCTTAAAATAAAGCACTGCAAGTTAGAAAGCCCAGACTTTGAAGGTGAGCTAGAAGGGGGGAAATGCCCTCCCGCCCATATATGCCCTCCCGCCCCTTGAGATCAGCAACAGATGCCCTTCTCCGGGAACCCTCTGTGAATGATATTAGGAGGGTGAGTACCCGGAGGAGGGCCTTCTCTGCGGTGGCGCCCCACCTATGGAATGCGCTCCCCAGAGAGGTCCACCTGGCGCCGTCGTTATTTGTTTTTCGGCACCAGGCTAAGACCTTTTTATTTAAAACTTATTTTAAATGTTAATTTATTATGTAGGATTTTTCAAAATTTTTAAGCTGAGATGCACCGGGTTTTAATATTTTTAGTGTATAATTTTTGTATGATTTTGTGTTTTTGTTTTTGTTGTGAGGCTTTGTTGTGATGGGGGCGGCACAGAAATGTTTTAAATAAAATAATAAATAAATAAACTAGGCATTGGAACTATTGAAATGCTATGGTTAACGAGCAAGCTTAGACAAGCTGCTGATGAGAAAGTGTCTCTTCATCTCCTAAGAAGCATCGCCACCTGTAGGTCTGCAGTCTCAATATGAGGCAGCAAAAACCTATCTATGGGTAGCTAGGAAGTCCTGACATGATCAGAGTTTGCTCTCCTTTAGAAATGGCCTTGACTTTTCTTCTGAAAGAAACTATAGGCTGAAAAAAGATAGAGAGTTCTTCCATCATCCTCACCACTTGGCTGCTGCACTTGCATTCCTGCAACAGGAACTAAGAGGTATATAGGTAAGCGATTCTTCAAACTCTCCTGGTCCCCGAGTTCAAAAATACATGCGGTTAGGTAAAATAAAATGTGCATGCAATATGGAAAGATGGGAATAAGCAGAAGCAAGTATGTTCTCAGTTAGGCAAAGTAAGGGCTTTTCTGTACAAGACTGTTAGTTAAGGCTCGTAGGCTATATCTGCTTTTGGTTTCAGTGAAGAATCGATTTCTGAGCACTGCCTGAGCAGGGTTTCTTCCCACTGTTCTGTTATGTAACCTTTATGTGGCCCCATGCTATAGCACAGAATAACACAAGTGCACAAGAAGAAATCATACTTTTGTTTTCATAATTACATGCTGCATTTTCCCTGTGATAAGAAAAAGAAGTTGTGAAACATGCTATTTACAAAAGGACATGGAACTGGAGGGTCACAACATAGTCTAAGGAACCCATAATTAACCATGAGCAGGAAACGATGAGCGCGCAACAAATGCTTCATGAAGTCAAGCTCTAAGGACGAACTCCTACTGTGAACTGCAGGCCTTCTTTTCTATCTAAACATGCACAGGAATCCAGTGTAAACAATTATAACAGAGAGTTTCTGCCATACAGTTATATGCTATCCCACCAACCACCAAAACCCCCACCTGGCTTAGGATATGTTCTCCTTTGGTGGCTTTTCTAACTTGCATTTTAGTCCCACACCAATCATTAAAAAAGGCAATAAATGTCAATCAAATGGAAATGAATGCTTTCAGATACCCACTCTGCCTATATACAGCCAGATACGTTTCACCATAAAATGGCTCAGGGTCTTTTATGCACTGAAAAAAGAAAAAGATGGTGGAAAAAAGCCAAGCATGGGGAAGAGTTTAGTAAAAGTGCAATTAGAAGATGGATGTACTTGTTCTAAGCATTTAAAGTGAAAGAATTTCTCAAGATAAGGTAGCTGTAATTGATTCCCCCTCCTCCCTGCGGATGTCATTATGTATAAATCTTCCATTTGGGCACTGGCCATCTGTTAAATCACACAAGGTAACTATAATTCCTAACATGACTGTTATAAAACGTAACAATATACTTTGGTGCGCCCCCATAAATGTGGCCCTATAAATATGCCCCTATAGCATCAAAAACAATTTTAGACAGGGAAAAAATATGGGAATGGCAGGAAAAATGCAGCATCCACTAAAGCAAAGTGAATGTGCGTTCAACAGAAGCTTTCTCAACTTTCTATGAAAAACACTTTGTTCTATAGTGACTAAAATGGCCTTTTCAACAAAATAGTTTTCATTTTATTTGACATTTACATACGGGCAGAATCTTAGGATGTTGAATTATGAGGTGAATGTCAGAATGAATACTGGCTTCATTGCATGCCCCTAAATTGTCATAGATGAAATATGTGATGGAACTGAACCACCTACAATAAAATAATGAAATAGGAAGGAAGCAGATGTAATGTAATCCGGTGAATCCTAACCAAAGGAACTCATTCAACATAGCTTCATTTCACATAAAACTTTTGTAACACTGAGCCAAATCACTTACCTTTTTACGCTAATTTCTTTAGATATTGAAAAGTGCCTCCCATTTTTGGATATTTGTCAGCATTTGTCGCAATCAATTTTGTATTATTTCAATAACTTTCTTTTCTGGGTCTGTTCTCTCCCTCCCCTCCCTCCCTCCCCTGCCTTCCTTCACAGTCCTTGCACTCCTTGCCCACACAGTCTTGTAATCCTACTGACATCAGGGCTGCTTAAAGGCGAAACCACATGGGATGCCACAGCCAATCAACAGCACTGGAAGCAAATGAGCCTGAAGACCGTGAGGGCAAAGAACAAGGAAAATGGCACCAAGAACAACCAACCACCAAGAGAACAAAAGAGTGCTGAACAGCACTGAAAAACTATGAATATGCAGCAAGGTAATGGCCTATTTGCATTATGTTGGATGATTCAAACTTATACGGATATATTATCATATAAAAGATCTATTGGGAAATTGGTCTGTTTTATATTTGAACAGGAACTCATAAAAATCTTACCTCTCTCCTACAGTGTTCCCATCTGAGGCAACTATTGTTTTGCATTAATTACCTCAGTCCTAAATCCAGGGGGAAAATTAAATGAAAGGAAGTCAGGTCCTTGAACAGAAAGGCAAACTGCAGGGCTAGATTGTTTCTACTCTTCTACCTCCCCCCCCCCGCCCCCCACAACTTCAGTCCTAGGTTTTGTCTTATTCATCTTTGTCTTGAAGAACATGGTCAAGCCACACTCATCAGCTTGCCAGCACAGGTACATAGCCAAACTCCAAGTCCACCTCCGAATGGTCATATGAACACAGCTATAAAGTTCTGGCTGAATTCTGTAGCCCTCCTACCACTTGCTTCTCAGCAGCTGCTGCAAGAGAAAGGGAGTGGACTTCTCACCGATGTGTCTGCGATTTGTGCTGAATCTGGTCCGCTTTGCATACTGCCTGCATGGGACGGACCCAAGGCAAGGTGCATCGTTCCCAGGGCCAGTCAAATTATTCTGACATAATCTCACAAAGCCCCTCCTCTTTCTTGACAGCAAAATAACTTATTTTATTATTTATTTATTTTATTTTTTATTTATTTAGGCGACTTCTATGCCTCCCCATTCGCCGAAGCCTGGGGGCGGCTCACAAACCATAAATAAATAAAATTCAATAAAACAATATAAATTAACAATATAAATTAAGTCGCCCTGGCCAAATAATAAAATGAATAAATAATATTAACAATTAAAATGACGTTTGAATAAAAAGGTCTTCGCCTGGCGCCGAAAAACAAATAACGATGGCGCCATGCGGACCTCTCTGGGGAGCGCATTCCATAGATTGGGCACCACTGCAGAGAAAGCCCTCCTCCGAGTACCTACCCTCCTAATTTCCTTCATGGAGGGTTCCCGGAGAAGGGCCTCTCCCGCAGATCTCAAGGGCGGGCGGGCATATATTCCATCCAACTTGGCAGCAAAATTGGATGGAAATCAGCTGTCTGGTCTAAAGCTGGGTACCATATCTCTCTGTTGCCTAAAAGTGACAATTCTGTGTCCCTGCAGCTAATCTAGAGGCAGGCAGGCAGGCAGGCAGGCAGACAGGAATATAGTTGCTAGAATTAAAGTATTGCCTCTTTTGCCTCTGTATTTCACCAATGATTTTATAAATGGAACAGCAGTTAATAGCCTATATTATCACAGTCTACTTTTGTGAAATTTGCTAAGCCTCTCCTTCATGGTTTTCAAGTGAACTCCAGAGTTCAGATGGTTCTGATTTCTTGCTTTATTGGACTCCTATTTTAAATGGTTTATCGTATTGTGCTGTTTGTCATACTGAATTTTTATCATTTTAAACTGTAATAGTGTGAGCCACTTCCTGAAATATTTGTCTGTCGGAAAGTGGATTACAAGTAGTAAAGCAAGCAAGGAAGGAAGCTAACAAAAAGTGTTTCTGAGGTCTTGCATATCCTGCTTGCTGGAATGCCCACTCCAGTCTTCCACGGGCATCTTTCCAATCTCTTCCTGCCATAAGAGGTAGTAGGTAGACCACTGCCATGATCGGTTGCTTCCTCAGTCCCAGGTACAGTAGTTCAGATCACAGATGAGCTTCATTTAGAAATACATCTATATTTAAAAGTGTGTATTTCTCAGAGTACTGAACAAACAAAAGTTTCTGTCTGCCACCTGACTATCTGGAATAACTTTATTGTCCAGTTAAATTAGGTTACATTAATTTTTTAAAACATGGTTTTATTTGTGTAAAATCCAGGTTGGCCTTCTTGTGCTGGAGGTAGCTCAGTGTCTTTGAGCACTGCAGCAATATGGAAATGGAAATCTAAAGTGCAAGTAATATCTGTCTTTTTGGTTTCCTGTATGAGCTGTCATTGTCTGCCTTGTCCATGCTTGTGTAAATACTTGGAGAGAATGGATAATTTGCCAGTACGAGGTGTCACATTGTTAGGAAGATCTCGTAGATCTTTTCAGAATGGTATTGATAGTAACTCAAAGCCGGATACTACATACGCCGATGCAAATCCCATTTTTTCCCCTAGTGGGAATAATTCCCAGTTAAGTGAGTGCATGATGGCAGCCACCTTGCTGCAGTTGTCTTAATTTAAATTTTGCTGGTATTTTTACTGGCTTTTAATACCAACATCAGGTATTATGTAGAACCTCACTAAGGAATCCTTTTGGCAGAAAGATAGCATAGAAATTATAACTAATGCAGAAAATTCTTAAAATTGCCTTTCCTATAAATGCTATGAATATGTTACTCAGTATCATACTAGAGACTCTTTCAAAGACTGTGTTAAAGATATTTAAATATATAATAACAGTGGCAAGAGTAATAATTACATCAAATTGGAAAGCAGAAGATTGTCCAGCTACCAAAGACTGGAAAACAAGCTAGCCAAGTATGCAATAATGGCAAAACTAAACAGATACATAGAGGACCTGCCAAAGAATATAATGAAAAATGAGCAGCTTGTTCTGAGCAATTTAACTAATATCCAAAAAAACCCAGAATTTGTAAAAATATTGTTAGTTATTTTACTTCAGTGCTAAAGTTATGATATTATCTACAATTAATTTGATAAATTATATCCATCTGTATGGGAACCTTGAATAAGAATTAATTGACTTAATTGTGGCTAGGGAAAAAAGGAATTCTTGCTTTTTCATGAATTTGTTTGGTGTTCAAATTATATGCTATATTTGTATAATATCCTTTGTATCCTTTTTTCATACATATGCATGTATCTTATTTATAATGAAAATAAATGACAAAACAAATTATAAATAAATTGAAAGCTGGAGCCTTTTGACATCAGCCCCAAGTGATGACATCTAAACTCCACAAACCTGATTCTACAATCAGAGTCAAGGTTCACCCATGCTTGGCCAAATACCTTGCCTGAAGACGCGCCCAACTTCATTATGCCTCCATATTCTGAATTAAACCGCAGCCCAGGATTGACAGTAATATGCCTCTTGCTGTGTTGACACAACTTTACATAAAGACAGACAGACAGACAGACAGACAGACAGAAACTCAGTTAAGAAACTCAGCTACAACTCAAGAAATCCTCCGTTCCAATGTTGCCTGTGTCATAAAGTCTTTAGGTGACCTTAAGCCACTTCCTCTCTCAGCCGTAGCACAAATACACACATCACAACTACAATATGAGGGATAACAGCAGCAGCAGCAGCAGCAAAAGGAAACTGCCTTACAGATTGTGGTAAATGCTATAAGTGAAGCTCTTTGAATACTCAAGCACTGATTTTGTGGGTATGATTATTCAGACTGGGCTGTTTTCATGGAAAAGCACAGTAGCCTACAAGAATTCCTTGCCACTGATGCCAGAGCTGTTCAGCTTTTGCTACTCTGCTTTATTCCTGGCACTAGAGTCCTTCTCCACTCTGGAAACTGCCACTGCTTCACAGCTATGTCTTTCTAACCGAGTCCCTGTTTTGCATACTCCTGATCAGCTACCTGCCTTGGGCAAACCTCAGCTGATTCCTGCCACCCACCAAAGCACCCCCTGTTTTCTGCCCCATATCTTTGAGAAGAAGTTTAAGGTCCACCTGTCTCACTCTTTTGCTGGCCTCACAGTTCTAGCAGCTATGAGAAATCTTCACTGTATAAAGTACGACTTTATCATAGTGGTCATTGCCTGGTTAATTGGATGTGATATGCTGGCCTGCACTCTGGGCCAGGTTCACTCCCTGTTGCCTCAGGGGAGAACATATTGGAAAACGGGTGCAAACTGGACTGCGCCAGAATCAATGAGAAAGCTCCTGATAATGTGTCGCTGGAGTCCTTATCACATTTGCATCTCTCTGTAGCCTGCAGAAGCAGCAGGAATATCCAAGGCACAGTGGAAGAGACTTTCACGCTACACACATCTCTGCACACTCTCTGCCACAGTCTGTAAGAAACGCAGTGGAGTCTGAGGGAGAGGACAGGATCTTTAGCCGTTCTGCTTCACAGGTGACAGAGTCTATTCTATTTGAAGAGCCATCAGAGGTGTTCCTCCTCAGAAGGAGTCCTCTGTCTGAAGACTGTCCGGTCCACAGATAAGGAACCCTAAGCAGGCAAAGCAGCCTGGATCTTGGAATGGCCTTTCTTCAGGGAGCCCCTGGAAAGCCGACTGAAGAGGCACTCGCATCACCTGTCAAGCTTTTCCATTCTTTCCAAACATCTCCATGTTAATCAGCACATGCACACTTGTGTTCCTCGGGTGGTGCATTTTTACTGATGGCCACCCTGGAGATCGCCCTGTGGATGGCCAAGGAGTCCTTGGTATCTGGAAGAGCCAAGGAGCAGGGACAGTCCTGCTAAATGTATGTACACATGAAGTCAATTTATATGCCCCTTACCAAAGCTACCTCTAAGCTAAAGCTACCAAAGCTAAGTTGACAGAAATGAAGATTAAAATAGAAAATTCATACAAAACTTTAAAAAAAATTAAACCCAAGCTAAATTCACAATGTGTGTTTGTATTAAAAATAAACCCTATTCAGACAGCACAATCCTGCAGCAAGTCTTTAGAGAAGGGCACCTGTAACAGGCACCTAAAACATTAGCAAAGATTTCTCACTAGATGAATGAGAGCCTGTTAGAGGTGTAAACCTGGATTAGTTTCAAGACTCTGCATGAAGAGGAGTCTTTGCAGATGGCCTTTCTCAATTCCTGAAGTAAGGACAAGCTAGTCCTCAAGATCACTGCAGCCTCTCGATGGTAATGCCTGTCAGCAGCTATTTTGAATATACAACCCCAGCAGGCGTTTGCTGATTCATTGTGCCATCTGCACTGAGGTGGCTCTGGTTGTTTAAGAGTACACAAACATCAAATAACCCTACAAGAGACCATGGGTTGTTGGAGGGATGCTTAGACTTCAGACAACCCCTGCTGCCCGGGCTTGGATGACAAGGCAAGCCATTGCGATCCCTGTTCCTAGAACGGAACGTTCCAAATGGCTGTTGACACACAACATGGTTTAAATAAGCCACGGTGGACTGTACCAATTGTGTAAACCCAGTCATTGTCTAGATCATGGGCCCTCAAACTATGGCCTGGGGGCCGGATCTGGCCCACCATGCCCATTTATCAGGCCCGCCATGCCCATTTGGAACCACCCCCCCGCACCCACGCGTGGACCCACTGCCACCCACCTCGCCCCACACACGGGGAGGCAGCAGTTTGCTTTCTTGGAGAAACCGATCTCCGAGTGAGCAGGCCACTGCCTCATGCGCCTGCCTCGTGGCACGTGCCCGCCCTCCCCTCGCTGTGCGCGCCAGCCCATGCCTCGCCTCGCCTCGCCTTGCCGCGCTACGCACCCCACTCCCGCGCCAGCCCACACACACCACCGGCACCCCCTTTCTGGCCCACGCCCAGCACTGGCAGCTTTCACCTGGCCCCCTGGTGGAAAAATTTGAGGACCCTGGTCTAGATCCATCCTGGTCTAGCCTTTTATATGTTGACAAGTGTGAGAAATCTTGATGTGTTGCTCACATTAGCGCTTGTAAGGAACTGGCTCCTATAGTAGATACTAGAAGCAAATACTAAATACTCCCATTGATATTGGGACCTCCAGAGGGCCAGATATGACCCCTAGGCCAGAGGTTCTGCACTCTTGCTATGCACATTTACCTGGAGTAAGTTTATTTACTTATTTAAAGCTTTTATAAACCATTATTAGGGTTGTACCATTCGTATGTTGGATTTTAATTTTGTGCTTATAAACCACCCTGGAATCAATTTCAATGAAAGGCAATGTATAAATATTTGAAATGAATTTCTCCTGGATTTTTCTTTTCTTTTTTCTTTTTCAAAGCCTTAAGGGGAAAAAGAAAAAAGAAAATAATTTTTTCCTAAGAAAATCATAGTCCTTTCCCCATGCTATTTTTCTTTTGTGAATCACCACCCCATAACTGCTATTTGCCACGTTAGGGAAAATTGAACAAGGAACATTTGTGACCATTTGGCCAGGAAAGACCATTGGCCCAGTTACTGATACTTTATGGTTTCATACAAAACAATCACAGAGAATATTGCCACCATGGCTATGCAAGCACTATCGCTTTTTAGCAACAAGGGACAAAGCCTATTAGAGTCACTTTCCATTCACTAGAAGGCAGGTGCATTAAAAGCCAATCTCCAGGAAAATTTTACAAGATAGTGCTTTTAAAGCTATTGCTTTACAACGCGAAGTAGGCCACCATAAAGCAAGGCACCATGAAAGGCCACAAGCTGCAGAGCCAGCATAGCTGAGTAGTAACTTCACGTTCTTCACTTAAGTGCTCTGGGCTGGGAGGTTTTGTTCTTCCTTGCTGAAGAATGAGACCAGCTTTTACAGGCCGCAGGTGAGTGGTAGGTTGCTGTGTGCTTGAAGAGTGTTGGAAGTGGTTTGCTAGGTGCATGCATTTCTTTCAAACCATCATCTCTGGTCAAACAGGTGTGATGTGTTTTTGAGCATATAAAGCCTGTTAACCGAAGTGACAGGAGGATGTGTAAACACCATCTTCATGGATGCAATTGTGTAACGTTAAAAACTTCAGGGTGTGGGTGGCTGATACAGGAGATCCGCTGTTCCCAGCCGGAGATCGCTCACAAGAACATATTATGCCAGTCCTCGTCCTGCTGCGCTGGCTGCCATGTGAATCCGTGCCTGATTCCAAGTGCTGGTATTCAGAGCCCTAAATGGCTTCGGGGAAGCATTATCTGAAGGAACGCCTTGTCCAATATGTACCTACCTGGCCCTCGAGCTCACCTCCAGGGGCTCCTCCAAAGGAAGTAAGAAGGCTGGTGACCAGGAGAAAGGTCTTCTCGATTCTGGCACCCCAGCTATGGAATGAGCTCCCCAACAGGTGCTCCTGGCGCCTTTGCATTCGTTTCGGCAACAGTGAAAACCTTTTAATTTTCCCAGTGTTTTAGCAGGTAACCATGTAACTTTTAATATTGTATTTTTACACTACAGTTTTAATTCTGTATTTTATCCTGTACTCTGCTATACCTTTGTACTGCTTTGGTTGCAATTGTTGTGGTTTTATTGTCTTATGCTATTTTTTTTCTTTTTCTTGTTTGTATATTTGTTTTAACCTTTGTTAACCACTGAGACAGCCTTGACTATTGAGCGGTATAAAAATGAAATGAAATGAAATGAAATAAATAAATAAACAAACAAACAAACAAACCACTTCCTTGATAAGAAGAGAAAGACAGACACTCAGACAGAGACAGACAAATAGGAGTGTGACATCTCTGCATGTTATTTTCCACTAAGGTATTAAAGCGGTGAGCATAAATTACAATGGCATAAAACAGCGATGCATATAACAATGAAAGCAGCACTAGTGATCAGCCAGCACTAAAAGCATGCTCACTACCATGCGCTACAAACCAGAGGGAAGGCCCAAACGAAGAGATGGACATGAGGTCCTGCTTAATGTCCACTGGGAACGATAAACAATTTGCAATTGCATCAGCCTCCTCAAAGGTCTAGGAAAGGAATACCCATCTAATCGCCAGTCAAAGATGATTTCTTCTGTGCAAGCAGAACTTGCAAAGCACCTGCCTAGTACCATTGGTCAGAACATTTCAACAAGTCTTGAAGCAGAGCCTTTCCCAGCCTGGCACCCTCCAGATGTGTTAAACTGCAACCCACCATGGCCCGCATGGGGAAGGCTGCTGTAGTTTACTCCTTGTGTCTATAAGAGGCAAGGCTAGGCTAAGCACTGCGGTCGGTCGTATTCCCCTCTTCTCCACACCCTCCTCAGCAGATTAAAGCCTTTCAGTGAGATGGCTCCATTTTTAAATCTCACGTTAGTTTACAGCAGGGTGGCCAGATGCAGAGAAGGACAGGGCTCTTGTGCTTTTCAGCCATCATGTAGAAGGGAGGTGCAGCAGCACAGAAATCTTCTCTCCAGACGGGTGTCTTCTACACAGCTATGAAGGTGCAAGAGCGCCGCCTGCCTCTGCATCCAAATGGATATATTGAGCCGATAACAGGATTTTGGCATGAGGTTTTGTGGGAAGGCAAGAGGAAGAATAAAATGCTTTCATAAAATTCCACTGACAGTCTTTGCACTTTTCAAACGTATCGCATGTAGCTTGATCTATCTGAATTTCAAGCAAGTAATAAACTGCTAGCCCAAGCAAAAGAACGTGGGATTTTGCGCGAAGCTTTTGATCTAATGCCAAAGCTGCACGCGTTGTGCTGGGCGACTATTCACCGAAATAAGTGCCAGTCCCAAGCGCTCAGCACAAATGAGATTTTTAAAGTGAGAAATCAAGTTAAAATGCGCAATAAGCCAATGCCTTATCGTTTTGCTGCAGACACAACTGTGAAAATGATATTATAGAAATAAGCCAGAACAATGAGGCTTCACAGGCTGCATGGCCAATGAAATGATGAGGCGCCTCATCATGCTGCCTCATCAGTAGCATTTTACATTTACAAATGCTTGCATGGTGCGGGGGTTTTATGCAGTCGTTCCAGGAAATGTGGGGCTGATTTTGCATCGGTGACAGCCGTCATTGGTCCATGAAGTGCATTCCATAGTGTTTAAGGTGCTCCGTGACTCTTGGTGCATTGTGCTCATTTGGGTGCCCCCAATCACCTCCTGTACCTGGCAGAAAATGATCAGCTATGACTAAGATATCCTTACCCATTCTTTGGGAAGCTGCTTTCCCCTCTCTCTAGAGCAACCACCATGGGATGGATACATGAAGCGGAGCAGTGAAAGCAAATAAGCAGCTGTAGCTCTCCTTCGGAAGGAGCAACTTGTGACTCTCCAGATGTTTTGACCTAGAACTCCTATCATCCCTCACCATTGAATATATTGCCAAAGGCTGACGGGGTTCTAGGCCAACACATCTGGAGGCAACAATGGCCAGTTTCGGCCCTGCACAAAGTGATGCATGGGAATTCTATATGTATCACTTTTCATTTGCTCCATTGTCAAGAACTGCAAGGATAATAACAGAGGGACAGGATACTGGAAGGAGCACTTTTCCCCATATCAAAGGGCCCAAGCCCTCAGGTGGTCAGCTGAGCTTTTTGGCTGAGGTCTTTCTCTGAGTGCTCTCCGGATCAGAAGTACGTCTGCTGACAATGAGGAACAGAGCCTTGCTTTTGCCATGGTGCCTGAAGATGGTGCCCACAGAAGTTCACCTGGTATCAGCATTCCATTTTTGCTCTGGTTTTGCTTTTTCGTTTGTCAGAGGAAAACACATTTTGTTCAGACTTTTGAACGTGCAGAAATTCAAGTTCAAAAGTCACCTATTGCTTCATTTAATTGTCTTTTTCATATGCGTTGCATTTTTTAAAAAGGCTGTGGACTCCTCTGGAGTTGATTTCAATTAAAAGTTGTATGAAGAAGGGTTATTTACAGCATGGCTAAGTCTGTGTATGGAGTACCCAAGCTGGATCAGACCATTTATCCATTTAGTACAGTCGTGCCCAACTTAATGCCACGCACATATTTTGGGTAACTATGTCTTCCCTGACCAATGGCCATGCTGGCTGGGATTGACTGGAATTATGGCCAACATATCTGGGGGCATCAACTTAAGAAAGACTGATTTAGTCCAACATTCCCTTTCCCACAGTAGTACATGAAGGCAATTCCCTTCCCCTTGGTTGCTCTCAGTAGCCAGTCTTTACTGGCACATTGCCACTGAACATGGAGACTGCATATGGACCTGGCTCCCCCTTTTGCTTTGGGCAGTCATTCTTGCAAATGTTGAGAACCCCTTTCTGTGGTTGGAGAAGAATCTCATCAGGAACATGCATGACTTGGGGAATAGGAATGTGAGAATCAGCAAAATGTGAGTTTTCTAAAGTGCTCCAAATTCCATCTCAAAGTTCATTCCTACTGAAGTTTGTACAGACTGTAAACTTTGTGTGTGTGTGTGGGGGGGGGGGGGAATCTTGAAATCCATTCATTTTCCCTGTATTTTTCCAGAATGCAAACATCAACTGTCTGTATCTTTGAAATGCATGCATTATTCTTCCATTGATTAGAAGGAGATACCATCTGTGTGCATTTTTCAAAGTATCAATGTTTCATGCACATTTATCAAATAGACACATGCTGCTGAATGCAGCTTCTTTTTGCTCTGTGCATCATATGGCGAGCTTGGAAATGTATGGACTTAAATCACAGGTTGCGTCGAAGTCCATGTCTGGTCCAGAGAGTGTGACATGGATAAATCCCAACCAGAACCTGGACCGGAACCAGTCTCATACATCACCGCTAGGGGGGTTTAGACATGCTGCTAAGGAACCCTCTTCCCTCTATGGCTCCAGCACTCTACCTGCCTCTCGGTCGGGCAGAGCTGTCCCAGGAACTCGCAGGCTTTTCCAAATCAGCAGGAACACAGCATTAAGAACTTGGTCTGGATGGTCCGCCTACCATTCCTAGACGGGGAGAAACAGAGACAAGATGAGATTTTTTAAATCAGAAAAAGGCTTTTGGCAGAACAAAACAGAAGGCAAACTGCTGGTCACTTGTTGAAAGCTACCCAGCTGGGGGCGGGGGGTGGGGGCGCGGGAGAGAGAGAGAGGTGAAAGCGGCAGCAAACTGAAGGCAGCTGGGCTGTCTAATTGGAAGGAGAGAGTGCAGTGTGCAGCGTGCAGGGAAAGAGGAGCGGAAAGCCACAACTGGTGACTTGAGGGGAGAAAATGAAAGGGAGAGAGATCCGATTTATCCTGCCTTAGCCTTGCTTAGAAGCTTTACCAGAGGAAGAGAGAACAGAAGCCACAGAAGAAGCTATTTGTAAGATGTGACAAAGCTCGGCTGTGGAGAAAGGGAGCACAGAGACGGGCAGCAAAGCTGGGGGTGGGGTTCCAAGCACTGTATCCCATCGTTCCCTTCCACTGTTGCATTAGGAAGGCTGATCCCCCCTCCACTAGGGGACTCGAAGGCCAACAGAAAGAAAGCGAGGCATTCCCATTGCGCCAGCGGATGTCTGCTAGTGCAGTTTTACGGATGACTCTGATAGTCAACCAGACAAAGAGGCTCCCTGTAGCTGAAATCACACAGAAAGTGCGATGTTGTGATCAGGCGTACCTAGGCAAAAGGAAAACTTCATAGTGCAGCAATGTGGGGTATGGATTCAATGGGTTTTCAGTTAGGAGCTTTGAGAGAAAGCAGCGGGGTTCTGAGAGATGGGGGGAAAGAGCCATGGGCAATGTGGATACCAGCAAGTCTGTGGCAAGGTTGAATATGGATTGAACTCTGGATTGGTGCGCATGGGAACCCAGCTGCACTAACAAGCCATGGTTGTTAACCATGGAGAGAACCTATGATTTGTTAGCTTGTGGACTGGGGGTCTTTTGTGGTTTGTAAGCAAGCATGGGTTCACTCAACAAAAAAACCCCACCTTTCGTCAATCACCCATGGTTCTACAGCAGTCCATGTTTCAAGGACAATCCACACTCAATTCATACTCAACCTTGGGTGAGGGGTGCCATGTTAAAGGAACCCAATCCAAGTTGTGTGAATTTAGGGCTCCAAGAATGGCAGTTATAATTTGTTAACTGCCCAGAGAACCTCAGTCTGTTGGGTGGTATAAAAATGAAATTAATTAATTAATAAGACAGACAAAAAAATAGGATTCTACTGGAAAATTACTTTCTGAGGAGAACAAAAGGGATGGGTAAGCTAGGAGTTCTTCCTGAGCATAAGGTTGCAAGATGCAGGATGGGTGTTGATTGATACTAAGTGGACAGGCACAAAAGAATCCAGAGCCATCTGCACAGTCACTTAATGAGCAGCCAAATGCTGTCCTGATTGTACCAAGGTGTGGGGCATTCTGCTGGTCAGTAATCCAAGCGAGTTGGGAGTTAGGCTACTCTCTTTCCATTGCCAGTACAGGGTGAAAACAGATCCTGCTCCAGGCCTCATTTTCTTGGGGAATCCTGACCCATAGTAGATGAGAGACAAAACAGAGAGAAAATGTAAAGAAGGAATAAAACACAAGCAAGCTGGCAATGCTGTCATGAGTATGATGCATTAACAGTTTCATCATCCAGGAATGTTAATAATTCCCTGTAAAACCTCTTAAGCTATTGGCCAACCTCACATAATTTATGGCAGTGAATTACATAAATGCTGTGTTTGTCTATCCTGAATCTGCTGCTTGCCAGTTTCAGTGCATTAGCCAGTGAACTTTCCTTAACGTTGAAGCAAGTGAGGAAGCTCTTGGCCACCTGAGAGGTAGGCAGTAGAGTGAGATAAATCCTTAGGGTACTTCCAACTTATGGAGATACTTATAGGCTGTGAATTATTTGCAGCTAATTTCTTGATCACAAATATAAAAAAATGCAAGGGTCTGTATTGAGCATGTCTAGGATGCACCTCCTCAAAATTGCTAACTCTTCCATTCTATAATCAGGATAAACTGCAATTGATTGATGTACTTGTATTTACATGGTAAAAGGCAAAATCTTCAAAGTTTAAAGGATTTGATATGCTGGATACAGCTAAACTTTCTGGACATCCTCAGCAGAATAGTTAGAAAGTTGGATGGGTTGATAGGATTGCATGACATCAGTGCTTCATCAGCTCACTGGATTCCAACTGATTTTTAAGTCCAATTCAGAGCTTTGGATTTGAAGCTATAAATGACTTGAGACCAGAATATCCAAATGAGAGGTAGGCAGCTTCATGGCTTCTGGGATATCTTTATTGGCACTCTGAACTGAAAGACCAGTGCTAGAATTTCTTCTAGTTGCAGTTCGATGTATGTGAAGCATCATGTTTTATAATACCCTGGTTTGATATTCCCCATCTTATGCAATTTTCTGCTGAACAGGGAAATCT
Source organism: Varanus komodoensis (assembly GCF_004798865.1). Lineage (NCBI taxonomy): Eukaryota > Metazoa > Chordata > Lepidosauria > Squamata > Varanidae > Varanus > Varanus komodoensis. The sequence continues at coordinate 37,173,396 of NW_025336598.1, forward strand.
TGGTTGTGCTATCAGACAGACCAAATAAATAAATAAAGCATCAGATTGGGATTACCAGATTTGTTTTGTGGGCCACAGCTTTCAGAATTCCTGAAACGTGAGAGGTTGGATTTAGAATATGCATGTGGAACTGAGCTTCCTGCACTCTAATCCAGAGTAGCTCCCCAGCCCCATGAGAATGCTGGTGCTAAATCTATTTCAAATACTGGACTAAGCCTGAATTAATTTTGGTAGCTTTGGGCCACGTCTGTAAACACAACATTGGTTGTTAATATATGCTACCAGAAAGTATTATTAAAGGATGTTACAACCGCATTGTAATTTCTGTGGTACAATCAGTGACTACAATACACTTGCAAAAGTTATGTGATAGTGGCTGAACGTTTCAAGAGCTGGGATATTGTCAAAAAGCTTAGCACAATACATTCTTTCTGTAGATAAGGTTCTAAGAGGGGGTTGGGAACTTGTGGATCTCCAGATGTTTTGGCCTACAGTTCCCATCCTCCATCATCATTGGCTATGCTTGTAAAAGCCGTTGAGAACAGTAGGCCAAAACAACAGGAAGGGCACAAGTTTTCCACCCCTGTTCTTGGGCCCCAAAAATAGCAAGCTTCTGTACACTTCAGGGGAAAAAAATATTTATGTGGACCTAGAAGCTTGTGTATAGGCAGACTTTTGAACATTTGCTAAGAGGTCACTTTATCCGGTGAGATAAACAAGGTTCCCTCCATGCCATAAGAGGACATCCCATCAATACAGTACCCAAGCATGATGCCAATTATGGCAGCCAATTTTGGAAACATGAGGACAGGGAGTTGCACAGTTCAGCAATGTTATTAGCAGCTCCGGCACAGTGCCTGCGCTGAATCAAACAAGATGTCAAAGAAGAGAGAATTTCCTTGAAAGGTGAATACATTTACATTCTCCTCACATGTTAAACGAGATGGAAATGAAGCTGAACAGAAATGTAAACAGTTCTTGATTTATTCAATGGCTACGGGGTCTGACAAAGAGACATCAAAGCTGAAAAGTCTTGTTGTGCTACATATTGCAGAAATGGCAGAAACGAAAGATAATGTGGTTGAATCTGAGAAGCATGACCCTCTTCCAGAACATGCCCCATTGCAGTAAGACTTTGAAGAGAAAGACAGGAGCTCTTACAACTGTGGTATTCATTGAAAACACATTACTTGAGGATAGCAATGAGATACCAATGAGGCCATGCCAAGGGGCCTTCCTGGATTCTCAAAGTTTTCTCCAAAAGATCCCCCAAATGCCAAACTTTTCATAGCTCTTCATCCTCTGATTGCAGGGTTGTCCTAACACATTTTGCTGCCTGAAGCAAAGGGAAAATGGCCTCTTCTCAGATTCCACGCACACAAGCTGACGGGAGTGAGAGTTGACTCTTTCTTCAGCACTGGTGATGGGACAGCACCAGCCAGCACACCTGTGGCCAGGAAGCTAGCTTAGATGGCGTAGGCCATCCTGAATGTCACACACGGCAGCTTTTCTCTCCACACCTTCTCTGCCTCTCTGTCTGGCAGTATGGACGCCCCTGCCTGGTTTTTACTCCTGTGGTTGGCTCCTTTGGGAGAATTGGTTGCTTTCTACCCAGGATCCTTCTTTCTCACACCATAAGCCCAGCCTTAGTGAGATTGCAGAAGATGCACTGGCCACCAGTTTGTGGCTGGGTGCAAGTCAAGGTGTTGGCCATCACCTTTGAAGCCCTACATAGCTTTGGTTCAGGTTAGCTAAAAGACCACCTCAACCTTTACCACCCTGTCCATTCCCATGGTCTGATGAGGAGCCTTGCATCTCCATCCCAACTATGGCTGAGGCAGAGTTGGTTGGGACTTGCAAGAGAGCTGTCTTTGAGGCTGAAAAGAACATGTGGAGCTACCTAGGGAGGTTCGTCTGTCTACTTCTCTGACTCCTGCCACCTAGTTGTGAGTTTTTAATGACTAAAAGCTGGCTTTCTGCATGCTGATCCCATGCTTTTTAGCAGTTTGTGGCTGCTGCATCCATCTTCATTATTTGGGTGATTAATCGCTTTATGGAATGTAGATTGTTTTTTTGTATGTGATCTACGTTGCCCAGAGAGCTGTTCTGACTGTGGAAGGGTGTTGTGGTATACATTTCCCTATATAACATAAAGATAGGCCAAATGGCTAATGGGTTTTGGTGTCTTGATGGCTTCACTGAGGGACAAAGTAGCAAATTCAGAGTGGCAGCACTTGTGCATTTCTCATATTGTGCTCACTCCGGATGAGGAAGAAGGCTTGCTGGCCTGGGCGAAGGAGTGGGAGGGGACGGGGGGGGGGGGGTACTGCTACTCTGACCTCTCTTACCTTCTCCAAGCAGAGCCGAATGCAGCTTTACAGTCCATCACAAACACTCCTCCCAAATTGCCAAAAAAAAGAGGGGCCCTTTCTGAGCAGAGCTGTAAAGTCCCTGAGTTGTCTTGCTCAGCCTTGATGCTGGTATGCCCATTTAACTCTTGTAGCTTTTGTTTTGCACACAGTGGCTTTGCGACTATGGATTGTCACACTAGGAAAGAGAAAGGCACCCCTGGGAAATGCAGTAGGATATAAAAGAGACATTTAATCAGGAAATAGCAACTACGTTCATACAACACACATCATTGTTAAATACCAGAGAAACAATTGTTGAAATTATACTGCAAAGATGGGAAATTACACTGTCTAATTATTTAATGTTTTCCTGAAGATGAAAACCCCTGACAGTTCAAATATTCGCACTAGAGCAGGAGCAAAACAGAAAGTGGCAAATGCACAAGCTAAATAATGCCACAATTTCAGAGAGCCATGAGGGAGTCGGGAATTGGAACACATTAATATGTACATGTCAGGCAGAAAGCCATTTTCTCCTAGCTTCTCCCCTTCATTTAATGTATGATTAAAGTAATATCCTTAACTGAATGGGTGATAAAGATGGATTTTGCTGAAACGTTAACTAGCCCATATTTTGCCAACCCCGCTCTGGGTCTGACTAGCGTTCTCAGTCATGAAATGAATGCAAGGTATGTAATACAAACAAGCCATGTGTCAACAGGGACTACACCACCAATGCGCTACATTGCAAGCATGGAGCAGCCTATCGTAGAATCAAATCCGAAGTTGACATGCGTCCAAGGAGCCACCATTGCGTGCATACTTGAGAGGCAGTTAGCTAGAGGCTTTGCAAATCCAATCTGATGTTGGTATTTATTTTTAATTTTGATGGGGGGAAAGGGGAGGGAAACAACCCATTGCTCATCACAAAAGACCTTGGTAATGTTAACAGATCACAAATGCTACAAAGGAGGCCTGGAGTAAAGAATCAATGGAGCCATCCATGGAGAAAGACAACAAGATTGCTAATATTTTGGTGCTTAAAATGAAAGATGAGGAGATAATAGGGGAGGATTAGGAGTGGAATCAGGGACAAGCAGGGTAAAATAAGAAAAGAATGTATTCAACACCAGTGAAAGGTAGACATACAGAAACATGTCTGACCTTCTATAAATAGAGTCTCTGATCAGCCAAAGATAGGACAAGATAATGAAGGATCGGGAACAGCCAGAGTGAACCGGGACATCCCAAACCTTCCAGCCTAGATAAGGCAAAAGAAAAAAAACCCTTTAAAATAGACATGGAAGTGCAAAAAAAAAAAAAAAAAAAAAGGAGATTAAAAGTGAACACAGCTCATTTTGTTTGATGTTATCACCCTGGATTTCTAGCTGTTGTTGTCTTGCCAACAAAAACACTGCTTCATCAAGAGTATTTTTTGACCTCCAAATTCACAGCATGCCATTCAAAGTAAAAAGAACAATAAACTAACACAGTGGGCAAGTTTGGAAGGAGGCAGCAGGAAAAGATTGGCCATCTCCAGAGTCACTGTGCCAACAAGCAGAGATAACTGAAAATGATCAGTGATCCGACCCCAATGAAACAGAGCGAAGTTAAGCATATGAACTGAACTGGGTTCATTTGCACAGGTCTTCAAGAAAGCACAGGTAGCGACTTCAGATGTTATCTGATAATAACAGACCTGCTCGGAAGAAGGGGGGAAACGTGCACAAGTCGCAAACATCCAAGCTGAATGCATAAAAACATGCCAAGCAACATGCAGCATGGATATATTGAAATCTGAACATAAATAACTGTTTAAAATGTATCATCTACCACCATCATTCATTTATGCCTGCCTTCCCAACCGACCAACCTGGTCTAGCATGGGAGATGGCGATAGATCCCTACATGAAAGACAGAATGGAATTCTAGTGTGAAAGAACAACTAGAATTTCTAAACAGTGCAATTCCTCATGGAATCAGTCTGAGTAAGAAAAACACCAGAAGCTGTTTTAAATGCTCCAAGCTCGCCTTTACTCTGTCTTCACTGTTTCCTGGTCTGTTGTCTTTTCTTTTCTTTTTTTAAGGTATCAGAGACTTATCAGAAACTCTGTCCGTGTCCCACACCACCTTCTCTGGGGCAAATGGCATGATGTGACACAGCTGCTGAGAAGACATGCACTACTATTACCTTGATCCCCACAACTATTTGTGTGGGAGGCTTATGGGACTCGCAGCTTCCTTGGAATTTCTCCTGCAATCACTGCTTAAGTCAAGTGAGTTCCTTGCTTATTGTTTCAAGGCAATTGCAATGGTCCAGGTGCCTTCGAGATCTGGCAATATTGCATGCACAGAGGCCTTAGGGGGAGAAAAGGTTAATGGGCATTGCATGTCACACCTATTCTCCTCCACATGCAGGAGATCCTGCTGTGGTGGGAGGTGAGACCTTCCTCTTTTTTCTGAGCCTTCCTGAACACAGGTGTGTATGGTTTGCTCTCCCCCAGCCATGTAGAATCCAATGAACTCTGATGGACGCTCAGCTGCACCTGCACCAACTAAAAGCTTGCAAGACCAGCGTGTGGTTTGCAAGTATAACAGAACCTCCTTTTCTGTTGTAACTGGCCTTCACGACTTTTAATCCCAAAAGCATTTCCCATCACTCTGGGGGACTTACATCTGGGCAAAGCTAGTGAAAATCGAGGAGTGATGGCATCTAGGGGGATGTGCATATAAATTAAGTGATGAAGGTGGTGCTCAGGTAGGGCAGTGAAAATGCATTTCATTTTGCCTGGGACATGTGCTTCGCCTGCTGGCTTCCCAGTACAACCTTGGACCTGATCAGATAGGGTTAATTAACATTGCATGGCATAACATACTGTAATGTACCGTACCGTTCTGGCAGTTATAGGAGGCATATAAATATGTGGTTGAATAAGTAAATAAATAATCATTACATTGCATTTATATCCTACCTTTATTCCTCTTGGTTTACATCGTGCGTTATTGCCGACTTTCACGGCTGAGTGCGGACTAGAACCTGGATCTCCCAGGTCTTTGGCCGTAGCCATTATGCACTATATAGTTAGGGCTGGGCTGCAGTTGTTACCTGACTGGCACTTTGACCTACATAGAGATTTTGGACTTTTCTGCACAGAGAACATATCGGGAATGTGCCATTTCCCACTCACAGCTGTTTATGGTTTCCTTCGAAAAAACAGTGCCCCTACACTTCCACTTCTTTGTGTAAGCATTTTCCGCATGTTTCTTAGAGCAGGGAAAATGTGGCGTATCATTGGGAAAGGGAGAGAAAGCATGATTTCTGGTAGTTTTCTTGTGTTATTCTGCTATGCCAGATGCCACCTAGAGTTTATGTAAGGGGAACACAGGAAAGGAAAACGTTTCTCATGTCATGCTCGGTTCTCAGCCACATGACAAGGCCAATAATATGAACTGCAGAATAATGGCTTTGTGCAGAAAAACTCTTACTTGTAAACACATAGGCAACCAGTGTGATAGTGCATCCAGGATGCGGTGCTGGCATTTTTTTAAGCAGGGTCACATCAGCACTGGCCCCCCAGCCCTGACTTCCCTGTTTCCTCTTAGCAATCTTCACAGCAGGTGTAGCATGGAGTAGGGGAAACATTTTACCAGTAACACAACAGAGTGGATTATTATAGCCTGAATACTATTAATTGAGGGTTACGTGAGGGTTGCTTAAATCCAGGGCTTTTTTTGGTCATAGAACGCACCGGCACAGCATTCGACACCTTTTTTTGACAGATTTTTCCAAGTGATTGTGAATCGCCCTGTCGGGTGTAGCAGGTTCATTTACATAGTGCCTGCGGGCTGCTTGTGTGTCAGTGCTGATTGTGAGGGCACTGCTTGGCTTGGGATGCTGCTCGACTTGGGATCAGTCGTGTGGTCGCGTGCTGAGTCCTCACTGCCGGTGGCGACCATTATGATTATGCGTGTGTAGAGTGACTGACCCCAAGAGGTGAGTTCCGGCACCTTTTTTTTTTTTTTTACAAAAAAAGCACTGCTTAAATCTAAATAACCTATGATGGCTGGCTTCACACAGCATGTCAGCTAACTTTGACCCAGTTCTGTCCTCCATAAAACTACCTACTCCGGCTTGCACAGAAAACAAAGGGCTGAAGAGACAAGCCCAAATGTCTCAAATGGCACAATCGCCTGGTCTGCATTATTGGTCCTTTTCAAATAGGGGAGAGTAAATGGACTGAGTTCAACAGGCCATAGCAGGTTGATTTAGGTCTTGAGGAACAAAATGGGTGTTAAATTCCCTCCTTTTGGATCCTATTCTCACAGGACTAGCATCCAGGGGGAGTGGTTGAGACTGACTAAGGAAAACTGCAATGCTAAAGGCACAATCCTATGCATTTTAAGAAAGAGAAAAGTTCTTCCACTCCCAGGATTCTGCAGCCAGCACACTATGAAGTATGAAAGGGGCAAAGCACAAGGTCAGAACAATTATTGAAATGCAGGGGACCAGCAGCTCGAAAGAGCTGTACAGATTTCCAAGCATTTTGGCACATGCTGTATTTATTCCACAAACATTACCCAAAATGTTCTTTCTACTAATATTCTCGGGTAGTAAATACTCATTTTGGAGACCGCTGTTTTCAGGATATTCATTATCAAGCTCTCTCTTGGATTTAATTTCTAAATGGCAAAAGCATGTTTCTTTGCACAGATTCTAAAGCTGCGGTTAACCTGACATTTGGAGATTCAGAAAAGATCACGGGATGTAGCTAGGCAGCTTCTGGGTAATTGTAGGGAACCAAGATGGCAGATAGCCTAGGGGTGCTTTCCACAGTCAGCCTATTCTGGATGGTACATTTTTACATAACCTGCACTACATTAGTGTCACTTAGGATTGCCAGCTGCGGAAGAAGACAGGGCTCCTGCATCTTAAAGAGTTGCACAGGAAAGCGGATTTCAGCAGGCGTGGCTTGGCACCCCAGCACAGAAACATACGCAGAATCCTGTTTTTTCGGATGGGATTCTGTAGTCCACACAACCTGGACACAGACAGGAACCAGAACGCAGCTCTGTACATTTCCTGTTTTGCAATGCACGCCATGGAACAGCAAATGGCAAATCACGGTGCTTTTCTCTCTTTCTCATGACTGTTCCAGAGAAAGTGTGGGAACACAAGAGAAGACCCATCCCGATAGCCTTAAACTATGATCTAGTGTCCTCTCGGAATGCATCACGTGTGTCTAAGCCTGATAATGTTGTCTGAAGGCCAGACTATGCCCAGGTTTCTACACGAGACGTTTATTTTGCATTCACCATTCCCCAATCCCACTTATTTATGGGGCTTTAGGTAATGATGTGACCATCCAATTTCACTTCTGCTTTGGACTGCAAGAGTGGGGGACTGAGCAGGGGAAATTTGGTCTTGTTTGTGAAAAGAAAGAAAACACTTTTTCCAGCTGTGCCATTGTGCAGTTCTACTATCCCAGTGCCCCTAAAGCTTAAATAACTGAAAAGCAAGAACAGCAACATTCTTCACATAGTGCCCAGATATCAGTTCTCTGAAAAATCTGAAAGTTTTACAGTGGAGTATCAGCTTCATGTAGAAAAACTCAAGCCCAACTTTTCAAACGAATGCTGTACTTCTGTGGAAACCCAACCCATACCACTCAGATATTTTGTATAAGATCAAATAGATCTAAATTATTCTTCCCCACACAAGCACAAACAGCTACTTGGACTTTTCAATCATATGCAGCAAATGAAAAACTGCTTTGCAACTGAAGTGGAAAAAATGTTCATTTCACCAAATGTAAAAAGCGAAGGAGAACTAGGTCATTCCATAAGAAAAACATGTTTGCATCAGACGCCCTCCCCATGCAGAAAGGATGCGGTCCTCTGTGGTCCTCCTCCCTCCACTCTGCTCTCTGACCTCCCTCCTGAACTTACTTTGGCTACATAGCAGAATAATGAATTGCTGCCATTTAGCTGCAGGCTCAGGAATAGCGAGTGAATCTTTGAGATGGAGACACCACAAAAGAGAGCCAAGAATAGAAAAATCTTTGACATTTTGTGCAGATCTCAAATCAAATTACATGAAAGTTCCTTCAACTATAACTCCTTTGCCAAAAGAGATTTATTTCATTTTGCTGCCACTTGAGCAGTTCCTTCCTTCCTATATTTTTCTTTTCCTTTTTACATCAGAATGATTAGAAGGAAGCCAACTTGTAATTATTTTGTTTTCTTTCTGCTGCCCCTCAGTGATGCTGCCTTACTTTTTCTGGAAACAGCAACACGTTTCAGACTGCAGCCAAGGAAAAATACAGTTTCCTCAATTTCCCTTCAGCATCTCTCGTATTTGCTACTATCCTGGAGCAACAGAATTCCAGTAGAATGGGCTGCGCCAATGTAGACACGAGGGAGACCCCATTTCTCTTCTGGATTTTTCCCTACAAGTAGACAACTGGAATAGCAGAGAACAAATTAACTGGAAACCTTTCTGTGATATATAAAGTTTAATGCGCAGTTTTTATGGAAACATTTCAACATGGTGGATTATAGGTTGTTAGGATGTGCTCTAAAATTATTATGTAATATTTACTAGGAAATAAAAGAAGCAGAACTCATTACAAACCATTCCTGATTTTTTTAAAAAATCCACATTTGTTGTTTTGCTTCACTTTGCTTGAAATCATTGTTAACTGACCCACAAGCTACCATGCCTACAATATTTAGACAAAATCTATCCATATCCAGAATTACAGCTAGTTTGGTTCCAGATCCATTGTTGGGGTCTTTCTAGTAGAAGCTACCTCGTGTTCTGCCATGGTTCCAATATTTACATTCTTTGAAGCTTACCAGTAAGGTTGCAGTACATTTGGGTCATTCTTTTAGAAAACCCTGTTGTTATTCATTTTTTCAGATGTATGAGAAATAAATGCATGCCTCCATGTGAAAAAATACATAATTTCATCAATCCACAGGTCTTTTGTACCCAACTTTTGTACCCTGTCCAACATCTCTTTGTATGGGAAAGAAAGCCACTCCACTGCAGCTCTTTGCAATCAATATCCTTTCCACTTTGGTGCTCAGGCTTTAAGGAACTTGTGCTTGTCTGTGTATTAGAGTCATCCGCAAAATCTGAATGGCCACAGTGTTTGAGAAATACTCCGTCTTACTAACAGATTAAATGTCTGGATGGGCTTGCCCTGAATATTTCATAAAAGCAGTGAGAAAAATCGCTTACAACCTTATTTTTCACTTTTTCTGCAGTCTTATAACCAATACACACAAACCTGAGTTGACTGGGCTAATTCAGGCTTCTGAAATCCTCCTTCTAGCAGAAGACAGACAGACAGACAGACAGACAGACAGACAGACAGACAGAGACAACTTAACTGATAAACCTTTAGGGAGCCAAGGTGCTGCATCAACTGTAAAAAGCGATTAGCTTCCAGCCATCTGTGGGTATAATGCATCCATGACTGGTAGCTTCTGCGGATCACTAGAGTGTTAACAGATGCCTTCTCTTCTGACCCGTGGAGTCTGCAGAGGCAACCGTATTCATGGGATTCCATTTCACAGGAGAAAGACGCACTTGATTTGAGATGCTTGACTACGGGGCTGTAGCTGCTGAAGCTGAATTCCCCAGCTGGTTTTGTGCATACATCACCCACAGCATGGTGATACCTGAGAGTGCGTATGTTTCCTCTAAAAATAATTTGGGAGACAGCTCTAAATTCACACTATCCTTTTAGTGCAGAGGTGGGGAACCTCCTTCAGCCCAAGGGCCAAAGCTTTTGGGGGCCATGACCCAGTGGTGAGTAGGCAAATGAAAGCCAGCATATTTTATCTTGAAAATCTTACTGCCAGTAGCAAAGCATTAGGAGAGGCATTTCAACTTTGTAGAATGGCGTGTGTGTGTGTGTGTGTGTGAAGACCTGCACAAATGCAGGAACCTATGAAATGGTTATTGGCTGGGGGAGAGGTGGTGAATAAAAAGAGGGCTGCATTTGTTTCATAGGCCAGAAGTTCTGCACCCCTGCACTGTCATGTAACAGTCTGACTTGCATGCAGCCCCTGCGCAAAACTCCCCTTCAAATGTGGCCATGTCTCCATATCAAATATATGATCAGCCACTTGCTTCCACATACCATGTTGTGGCACTGGATCGTAATGGCAGACAGGGACACTGCAAAATTGGTCAGGCTACAGGGTCTACAAACAGCCTTGGCTGGATCTGCACTAGACATTTTTGCTGGAACTGTCAAGGCTGACTCTTTGGCAGGTCATAGGATGCTCATCCCAACCCATTCCACTGTTTTATCCTGGGTTTCTTCAGACCAGTTATATCATGACTTGCAGTACATTGCCATTTCCCCGTGTGTGTGTGTGTGTGCGCACGCGCGTGCTGAACTTGTGATCCTGTTCTGGAGCCAGGAATGGTCGCTTCAGTGGAACCGAGCTTGAGGGGAAGAGAAAGTCTCCTATCAGTGCTTTGTCAGAACGGTAGCAATGTGGAAATCCCTCAGTTGCTCTCCTGCCTCCCTTGCTCTGCCCTGTGCCTTCCCTCTCTCAGACTTGCTCAGTGAGCAATGCAGGGCTGCTTCCCCTTCCCTGCTTCTCCACTTTGGAAGAAAAAAGTACAAACTTTGAAATGTTCCCCTTTGGAATGTCAGGAACAACTAGCTGAAAATGATCCCAAAGGCATGCCTACTCAAAGGGCATCGCATAATCTGCAATGATCTCATTCAGAAATAAATCACATTGATTTCGATTGAACTGACTTGTGGGAAGGTCAGTATGGGACTGGGTTTCAGTAAATGGGAATGGGCATATTGATCTCATCGGTTTCATTGAGAAATAGAAGGATCCATCTTTCTCTCCCCATCCCTTTCTCTTTCTCCATATTTTTGTAAGGAGAGCATAGCAGCTGCATTTTTTTTAGAAATGGTCTCTTGTTTGTTCTGCACAGATGAATCCGCCCTTTTAAAGGCCATTTCCCTGGCACACCTCACCCTTCAAGCTCCTCCTGCAATTGCATTTGCATGTGAGACACTTTCCACAGTGTAAAAAACGGTGCTGTGTCCTGTAGCACATGCCCCAAGAGCAGTAATGCATTTTGCAGAAATCGCACAGCAGACCTCCCTGATCAATGGAAGGGGCTCTAGTGTTGATCCACCTCAAGGAAGCCAAGATGTGACAATCCCACATGGCCATGTACATCTAGATGACGAGCGCTCCACTCCAACAAATCTAGATGGACAAAACTGCCATATACCCAGCCAAATAGGTACGATCAATCTCATGATTGTCTGGTGGCACAGGGTTACCACATCCCAAGCGAAGAGTGGCAATACTACCAGTTGTGCAACTTTCTTAGGATGGGTGAGTTTTCTACCACCAGCTGATGAAGTGGTGGCTTATATTGAGTGGCCCTATATTGGATTCTCATGTAGCCCAAGGCTGGCTTCAGACATCACACCACTTCCAAACAAATAGGGCATGGAAAGACCATCAATGCATTCCCAATGTATGCTTTGGTGTATGAATGCCACTGCAGGATGTACACTGAGGTGGAGCTTCTTTGGTACTACCACATTCTGCCATGTCTGGACTGCAGCACACATGCGCTTCTGTCCACTGTGTTGGGAAGCTAGAGAAGGAAGACAGGCCATGAATAATAATAATAATAATAATTATTATTATTATTATTATTATTATTATTATTATTATTATTATTATTATTAGAACATTTCTATGCCGCCCCTTGCCGAAGCCTCAGGGCGGCTTACAACACAATAAAATACAATACAATACAAAAATAACAATATAAAATTAAAATTAATAATATAAAATAAATAAATAAATAAAATATAAACGATATAAAAGAAGTTATGAAAGGAAAGGAAAGGAAAGGAAAGGAAAGGAAAGGAAAGGAAAGGAAAGGAAGGAAAGGAAAGGAAAGGAAAGGAAAGGAAAGGAAAGGAAAGGAAAGGAAAGGAAAGGAAAGGAAAGGAAAGAAGTCGCCCTGGCCAGATGAATGAATGAGCGCGGTCATTTTGTGGGAGGTGAACAGCCTCAAGGAGTAAGCCAATTGCCCTGTAAAACCCCATGAGGAAGTAAGGACAGTGCGTGTGGAGCATACAAAGCTGCAGGCTGCCCCCACTTCCCTGGATGAACCCAGTGAGCCTTCATGGACAGAATTGTGCTGAATGTCAGTTTACAAATGTCCAAGTACCATAGTTATCCATTTTATTATTACAGTCCTTCCTCCTCTCCATACAACCAACTTTGTTCCAGCCACACACACAGATCTGTGGGTGAGTGCACACGTTGTCTCAGCATTTTAAAGGTATGAGAGAATTCCCCTTTTGATGCCTGTGAATGCTTCCGAGTCCATTGTAAATCCATCAAAGTTACGGACTAACCTTGCACTTGGAGTACAGTATAAACGCTTAACAATATTTCTCTTCTTTCTATTCAATATTTTATTCTGCTTTTTTGGTCTATTTTTGATTTTCTTTGTAAGTGTCTTGTTGGGGGTGGGGGGAGGGGAAGAACCTCTCTAGCCCTGCACTCTTAACCACCCTGGCGCTTCCTGATGTTTTGGCCTACAACTTCCATCATCCCCATCATTAGCTATGCTGGCTAGGGCTGGTGGCGATTGTAGGGAAACAATTGGAGAGCTGCATCTGGATTGCCATTACCCAAGGAATGACCAAGTCATCAATTGAGTTCAGTTAATAGGTACACCATTGGCCTTCCATACTCAGTAGGTATGTTAAAATAATAAAGCTCAGTCTGACCTACATGACTAAGTTTCTAAAAACGGTTTTGGGAGGAAAAAAATCCTAAAGTTTTGAAAAGGCAGTATCCAACACTATTTGAAATGTGCTGAATGTACCCTGAATCCTTTGGAAGGAGCCGTCCTTTGATAGTATGTGCGTATCATGTAGTTCACTTCAGCTTCCTGTGTTCATCAGAAGCAGTACTGGCTTCCTCGTTCTCCTGTGTTTCAGGTCCTGTCAAAATGCACCACTGTAGGAGTTCCTGTTTCTGAGGAGCCTCACTTGTTAGCCAATAGCCAATAGCCTTGTCATACTCTCTACACCTATTTTAGATAGACACATACATGATTTCTGAGTCAAGAATCCAAGAGCATTTTAGACTGAGCATCCTCAACCAAAGGGCTTTCTAAACTGCTTCCATGTGGCTTTTGAAAGGTGTTTCAGGGTGCATTTACCACCAGGAAATGTTCTCATTTATCCATCTCAGGAGGGTTCTGATACCCTCCAGTTCTTCCACTTTGCTCCCTGGTACCAACATCAGCACTGAGAGTGCACTGAGTGGTGAGATAGGACTGGGAGCCACAGTCACAATATTCTCTGGATTTGATGCATCATGGCCATGGCTCTTTATTTCACTATTTGAAATAATAGTGAGATTTTGAGAGATTTAATTGCTGTGAATTAGCCAGAGAACTTCATAATGCCTGCTGAACTCACTGACAGAGCACACGCATTTTCCGTGTTTACTTCCCTGGCATCTCCAGCTTCAAATGGATGAACACCAGGGCTGGAAAATACCCCTGCATAGGACCAGGGCGGTGCTGGGGGAGCTGTTGCCCATCAGAGCAGACCAACGATGGACAACTTCTGAGGGCCATTTGGCTCTACCCCAATTCCCACTGGGAACTGTACCCTTCCACACCACAGCAATGGCCCTGCTAAATTATCTGCAGTGGTGAAAAACCTAGCACTTTTAGACAGAAAGGAGGCCTGTGGTGACACATTCCTTGTTTATAAGCATATTTCCATTCTCAGGTGGAAATGGATATTGTCTATCCTTGGAATAGAATTGACAGTATTGTGGGCTGGATGTTCCAATAGTCTGACTCTTTGTGTTCATATTGCATTGTTCAGTTAGGAGTCACAAGCCCAAATTCCTTCTGCTCTTGTCTTTTAGGTTTCCGTAAGGACCTTGGAAGCTTGTCTATAGCACTGAAAGCAAGAGGGCGGACCTTGTGTTTCTGCCTTGTTTCCCAGGCATAAGGCAACTTTTCAACTATAGATGGGGAAATTAATCATTGCAATGCTGCTTTGGAATTCACTCCCTAGGAGAGGATACCAGTCCAGGCTGTAACAAATGTGAAGCATGCAGCATACCAGCTAAACACATGTCATGACTTTTCCAGATGTGAAAGAATTGACTATGGGTTCTCTAATGGCTATTGCACGGCCCGAATGTGACGGCCATGTCCTTCCAAAGTGAGATTCGCTTTGACTAACCAATTGCCAAAACTTCTAGATGATAAGTGATTTTTTTTATAAAAAATCTGCTATATGAATGTTGAAATGCAAACTAAACCTATGATTTGAAGTTATTAAATATTCATCAAGCTTCTCTGGGTTGTAAATATGAATTTCAATATTTCTCACTAGACACGTACATGGCAATTTGATTAGCTAAGTTAAAAAGCCCTCTTAGCTCTTTGTGGTAATGTAAATATCAAGTTATGAAGAAGCATGCAATCAATACCATTTTAGTCACTCGAAACCATAAAGGTTTTCAAAAGACTGAAGCAGATTTTTCATGTTTGCCATCTTCTCTGACTGTAATCACAGCTTCTCTTCAGCATCTTTTCTTTCAGAAGATTAGCTATTTATGAGTGATCCAGCCGTGATGAAAACAGGCTCTCTCTGTCAAATAGCAACAACATCAAAGTAAATGAAAAAAATGTTATTGGAAGACATGATTATTAACATGTTCTCTTGCAGCAAATCTCTCTAAGCTTCTCTTGACTCCATTACTGCTTCGAATTACCACAGGGGAGTGGAGAACCTGTGTGGGCTGTGCCCAGGCAGCAGTCCCGGCTCCAGCTTTTGGGGGGCCCCAGGGCAAGCCACCCTCCGTGAGCCTCCTCCCTCTGTGAACCCCCTTCTCATCCCAGTGGCGACCACTGCTTGCCCTCTTTCTTCTCCCTGCTGCCACTTGGTTGCCGGGCAGGTAGAGGGAGCCAGTGAGCAAGCAGGCAGAGGCACCCATGGCGTCTCCTGTCACTCCCAGTGTGGCCAGGGCTGGAGCAAGAGGCAGTGGGACCAATTATGCATGAATGGAGATGCAAAAGAGTCACTCCAGGCTGGACCATCATGGACCCCTCTCTAGCCTCTGAGATTGTGTACAGGGAGAAGCAGGAAACATGCATGAAGCAATCATGCCGTGTCAATCTGATTGCTTGCATGGACAGAGCCGGCATCTGCATTCCCTCTTCTGCCCGCTTCATCTGCACCACATGGTAATCTAATATGAGGAATTTACCACCCAATGAATCATCAGTGCCAGGGGCTATGCGTGGGGGCTGGTACTGTGCTCCTTTTGCTCCCACTCTGCAAGAGACGGCCAAACTTTCCAAGGGCTCGCTGCCATCCCTCAGCTGGACAGGTTCTCTCCAGAGGCCACATGGAAGAGTTTCTGGAATGGGAATTCTGTTGTTGGAATTGCAGTGCTCAAAATCTCAGGACTTTTCATCACCCCAGAGTGTTGATTCTTTGCAAAAGTTGCATCAATTGATTCTTTTCAGTATACGTAAGTTCATTTGATATGCCTGCATTATTCCCCTCAAGAGGAATTTTGGGTGCAATCCTAAACACACTAATGATGTAGTTATTTGATTTCATGCATTACCCCTTTAGATTATTCAATAACTGGAGTTCTCTGTGGGCTAGTAAATTAAAACATGCAATCAATAATGGTAAAAACAGCCCATAAAAACCAAGATAAAACCAGCAGCAACATAACATAGAATAAACATGCACTCAAAGAAGTTTTTAAATGGAGTGGGAGAAAGAAAAAAAAATCAGTCCTCATGCGGCACCAAAATTCCATAACACGTGAGCTAGGAATGCCTTTCATATGGAGAGGAGTTCCACAGATGGGATGCCACCACCAAAAAGTCTCTCTCTCTCTCTCTCTCTCTCTCTCTCTCTCTCTCTCTCTCTCTCTCTCTCTCTCTCTCTCACACACACACACACACACACACAC